>NC_079407.1:3321167-3326167 GCF_029220125.1 Pseudoliparis swirei
GGCCAGGTTCAGCTCCAACACCATCATCAAGTTTGCGGATGACACAGTGGTGGTGGGCCTGATCTCCGACAACGGCGAGAAGGCCTACCTGGAGGAAGTTGCTGATCTGTCACTCTGGTGCCAGGACAACAGCCTCATCATGAATGTCACCAAAACTAAGGAGCTGATTGTGGACTTTAGGAAGGTACAACAACAGAGGACGTACTCACCACTGGGGATTAACGGACTACTGTGGAGAGGGTGAGCGGTATAAATACCTGGGAGTCCACATCACCGAGGATCTGACATGGTCAACGAACACAGACACTCTGGTGAGAAAGGCAAGGCAGCGCCTCTACCACCTCAGGCAGCTGAGGAAATTTAAAGTTTCCCAGAGGATCCTTCAGTCCTTCTACTCTGGAGCTGTAGAGGCGTCCTGACAGGAAGCATCACAGCCTGGTTTGGCAACTGCTCCGCTCAGGACAGGAAGGCTCTGCAGAGAGTAGTGCGTTCGGCTGAACGCACTATTGAACTACACTCCCACCCTGCAGGACTTGTACACCAGGAGGTGCAGAACCAGAGCCGGCAGGATCATGAAGGATCCTCACCACCCCAACAACAGACTGTTTCAGCTGCTGCGGTCAGGCAGGCGCCTCCGTAGTCACGCTGCAAGAACAGAGAGACTGAGACGGAGTTTCTTTCCTCAGGCCATCAGGATTGTGAACTCCGACCTCACCAGGACCCCCACATAGACCCACACAACTGCCCCTCTTAGGCACACACACACACACACACACACACACTTACTGTAAATATTGTGTTGTTTTTTATTTGTAAATAGTGTGTACTTGTTGCCCTTGCACATTCCTGCTGAGCATTGCCACTTTCATTTCACTGCACACCCTGTGTGTGTATGTGACAAATAAAACATCTTGAATCTTGAATCTTGAATCTTGAAGCGTGCGCTCCGCGGTCAGCTCGCCGTGGTGTCACCGAGGGGGGCGGGGCTTAGCGAAGGCCGTCTTACCCGCTTAGAATAGAGCAACTTTCTAGCTAACGGTTGACTCCGAATGCTGAGAGCAGGGTCTCCTCCCCGTTAACGGGTTCAGACTTCACCTTAACGGGTTTATAAAGCTTCACAGAACCGACGGTAGAACCTTCCGGAGGCGCGGGGACAGAATCCAGAGGAATTCACCGAGTTTACGATGCGTTCACTTCCAGAAGCACCGCCGAGGGAACCGTAAACGGGCCGAGGGGGGGGGGGGGGGGGAGTATAAATTCCTCCGTTAGAAAATGGCGCCGTGGAGACGCGTCGCGGCGCCAGGTGTGATTCCAACCCGGTGAATCCTCCACGGAGCCGTCGGCGAGCCGCACGCCCGTTACGCCACGATGGGATCGTTCCCGACTGACTGCAGATTCATCTTCACTGCACTATTGATCAACACGCAGCGACACGCTGCACTCAAGCAGTCATTACCCAATACCTCCTTTACACACACACACACACACACACACACGCACACACACGCGTACGCCTACACACACACACACACACGCACACACACGTACACCTGCACACACACGCACACACACACACACGCGTACGCCTACACACACACGCACACACACGTACACTTGCACACACATGCACACACACGCACACACACACGCACACACACACACATGGGGAAAAGACTCAATTCTTCGGCTTATTGAATCATCACCTACGTCAGTGAGACGGGTCTCCTCATCGATATGCCACTCCCTCACATCCTTCCCTCCCTCATTGCCTCCTTCTCTTCTTCTCTCCCTGATTCCCTCCTTCCTTGCCTCATTTCCTCCCTCCCTACTTCCCTCCTTCCTTCCCTACCTCCTTCCCTACCTCCTTTCCGTCCTTCCTTCTCTCCCTTCTTCGCTCCCTCCCTCCTTTATTCCTTCCCTCCCTTCCTCCCACCTTCCTTCCTTCTTTCCCTCTTTTGCTCCCTCCCTCCTTCATTTCTTCTTCTTCTTCTTCTTCTTCTTCTTCTTCTTCTTCTTCTTCTTCTTCTTCTTCTTCTTCTTCTTCTTCCTGTTAGTCAAGTGTGTTTTTTAGGGTGCTTGTCTCTCTCTGTGTGTGTGTGTGTGTGTTTGTGTGTGTGTGTTTGTGTGTGTGTGTGTGTGTGTGTGTGCGACTATGCAAACTCTATCTCTATAGCTACGGTGTTTGTCTTATTTATATGTAAATGTTGGTATTTCAGCGTGTATTTGACTCAGCTTTAGAGTGATGTGTGTGTGTGCATGTGTGTGCGCACCTGTCTGTGTGTGTGTGTGTGTGCGTGTGTGCGTGTGTGTGTGCGCTGTCCTTCAGCCCGCCGCTCCGTGAGATGATTAGCCTCCCTAACTGCAGCGAGGTCGGGACACGGCGGCCTCGAGGACTAACGCGGACTTTAATACCGACACACACACACGCACACACACACACACACACACACACACACACACACACACACACACACGCACATGCACACACACGCACATGCACGTTGTACACACACAGCCTTGGGGTTACCTCCCCCTCCCCCGACAGCCTCCAGGTACTTAACCCCGCCCCCCCCATGTGACGCCCCTCGTGATGGAGAACACCTCCACTGAGGACTCATCAGTGAGGTCACCACAGGAGGCCAGAGGAGAGAAGAGGAGAGAGAGGAGAAGAGAGAGGAGAGAGAGAAGAGAGAGAAGAGAGAGAGAGAGAGAAGAGAGAGAGAGAGAAGAGAGAGAGAGAGAGAGAAGAAGAGAGAAGAGAGAGAAGAGAGAGAGAGAGAGAGAGAGAGAGGAAGAGAGAGAAGAGAAAGAGAGAGAGAGGAGAGAGAGAAGAGAGAGAGAGAGGAGAGAGAAGAGAGAGAGAGAGAGAAGAGAGAGAGGAGAGGAGAAGAGAGAGAGAGAAGAGAGAGAAGAGAAGAGGAGAAGAGAGGAGAAGAGAGAGAGAGAAGAGAAGAGAGAGAGAAGAGAGAGAAGAGAGAGAAGAGAGAGAGAGAGAGAGAGAAGAGAGAGAAGAGAAGAGAGAAGAGAGAGAGAGAAGAGAGGAGAAGAGAAGAAAAGAGAGGAGAACTTCATCCATCAGGATCTGTTCTTGTGTTGTCTGTTGTGTTTGTTGTTTGTTGTTTGTTATGTATGTTGTCTGTTGTTTGTTGTGTATGTTGTCTGTTGTGTTTGTTGTTTGTTGTGTATGTTGTTTGTTGTTTGTTGTGTATGTTGTCTGTTGTTGTTTGTTGTTTGTTGTTGTCCGTATGACTCGTCGGTGCTCAGGAGTTCCCCACTGGCGATTAATAAAGTTTTCTAATCAGAGCTCCAGTGGTTTTCTTGTCCTTCATAACTTCATCACTGCAGGAGGAGCTGCTCAGAGCGACTCGATCAATAAGCCGATCGATCGGCTATTCGTCAAGCAGACAGACGGCCGGGCGGAGGTTGTGTTCAGGGACCGTCCGTCAGAACAGCTTCATCAGACCGAGGGACGCTCCCGGGGAGTTCCTCTTCCTCGGGGTCCTCCGTTAGCTTGACGCTGATGTTAGCGCCGACAGCTCGTTCCTCTCTTTGTCTCCTCGTTCCTCTCTCTGTCTCCTCGTTCCTCTCTTTGTCTCCTCCTTCCTCTCTCTGTCTCCTCGTTCCTCTCTTTGTCTCCTCCTTCCTCTCTCTGTCTCCTCGTTCCTCTCTTTGTCTCCTCGTTCCTCTCGTCTCCTCGTTCCTCTCTTTGTCTCCTCGTTCCTCTCTTTGTCTCCTCGTTCCTCTCTTTGTCTCCTCGTTCCTCTCTTTGTCTCCTCGTTCCTCTCTTTGTCTCCTCGTTCCTCTCTTTGTCTCCTCGTTTCTCTCTTTGTCTCCTTGTTCCTCTCTTTGTCTCCTCGTTCCTCTCTTTGTCTCCTCCTTCCTCTCTTTGTCTCCTCATTCCTCTCTTTGTCTCCTCGTTCCTCTCTCTGTCTCCTCCTTCCTCTCTTTGTCTCCTCCTTCCTCTCTTTGTCTCCTCCTTCCTCTCTTTGTCTCCTCGTTCCTCTTGTTGTCTCCTCGTTCCTCTCTTTGTCTCCTCCTTCCTCTCTTTGTCTCCTCGTTCCTCTCTTTGTCTCCTCCTTCCTCTCTTTGTCTCCTCGTTCCTCTCTTTGTCTCCTCATTCCTCTCTTTGTCTCCTCCTTCCTCTCTTTGTCTCCTCGTTCCTCTCTTTGTCTCCTCGTTCCTCTCTTTGTCTCCTCGTTCCTCTCTTTGTCTCCTCATTCCTCTCTTTGTCTCCTCGTTCCTCTCTTTGTCTCCTCGTTCCTCTCTCTGTCTCCTCATTCCTCTCTTTGTCTCCTCGTTCCTCTCTTTGTCTCTTCGTTCCTCTCGTTGTCTCCTCGTTCCTTTCCTTCACAACAACTCGCCTCTTCACGTGACCGAAGGACGTAAGTCCCCCCCCCCCCCTACCCCGTTGCCCTCTGACTCACTTGTGTGACCTCTTGACCTCCGCCCCCCCGGGGCCCGAGCCGCAGTCGTGCGCCTGGATGATGAAGGTGTATTCCTTCTGCCGCTCGCAGTCCACGGGGCCGCGGGCCCTCAGCTGGCCCTCGCCGGACGTCCCGTTCAGAACCACGGCCTCGAACGGGGCCTCCAGCCCGTGGATGATGAACGCACAGATCTCCCCTAAACGGAGAGAAGAGGAGGAGGAGGAGGGGGAGGAGGAGGAGGAGGAGGCTCAGTGTTAGTCACAGTCAGACGGGTGGAATACATTCAGCCTGAAGACTCTTCATGATGTTCATCTTGTGTACCCACAGTGACTCTCTTAAAGGGCCAGTGCACCATTTTTATTTGTTGAATGCATTTCTTATTTATTTTTTATCTCATATGTGTTCTTTTGTATCTTACACGTCATACAATCAATTTAATTACATTTTTAAAACAGTAAAATATTATGTTTTCTTATATTTTTATTTTTTAAATGTTATTATGATCTTGCAGTATCAATAAATCAATGCAACGTCTTTGTTATGTTCCATTATTCATGACCACGTGTTCAAATGTAA
>NC_079407.1:3331167-3378667 GCF_029220125.1 Pseudoliparis swirei
GAGGAGGAGGTGGAGGATGATAGAGGAGGAGGAGGATGGAGGAGGATGGAGGAGGAGGAGGAGGATGGAGGAGGAGGATGGAGGAGGAGGAGGAGGAGGATGGAGGAGGAGGAGGTGGAGGATGATAGAGGAGGATGGGGAGGAGGAGGAGGATGGAGGAGGAGGTGGAGGATGATGAGGATGGAGGAGGAGGATGAGGAGGATGATGGGGGAGGAGGTGGAGGATGGAGGAGGATGGAGGAGGAGGAGGATGGAGGAGGAGGTGGGATGATGAGGAGGATGAGGATGGATGATGAGGATGTGTGTGATGTGTCTGTGTGTGTGTGTGTGTGTGTGTGTGTGTGTGTGTGTGTGTGTGTGTGTGTGTGTGTGTGTGTGTGTGTGTGTGTGTGTGTGTATGTTTGTGTGTGTGAGTGATACACCGTAGCGTCTTTGGGGCCGATCTGTAAGTCCGTCGTCACGGCGATGAGAGCGACACAAAGACGCCGGCGGGGCGCTAAATGTCAGCAAGTCGGCGAAGAGTGACACGGAACATCGAGGCTGGCACTCAAGGAGGGGGGGGGGGGGTCTGCACACACATGACAAGGTCAACCCCCCCCCCCTCCTCACGACATCACAAACAAGACGGCGTCAGGTTGAACATGTGTGTGTGTGACAGGGTTGTGTGTGCTTGACAGGTGTTTGTATGTGTGTGTGTGTGTGTGTATGTGTGTGTGTGTATGTGTGTGGAGTCGTCGTTCCCGTCGCTTCACTTTCACTCAGACCTGACGCACAGTGTTTGTCAAAGACGCAATGCATTCTGGGAAATGCTGTGCATTTTTTTAGGATTATTTTAAGGCTGCAAAATCAGATTAAAAAAACATTCTCGACATAAATCCAACAGCAGCGATTGATGGACACCTGACACTTCATCTCTATATCTGAGGCATAGTCTCCCATCATGCATCTTGTGTTTTGAGTTTCCCATCATGCATCTTGTGTTTTGAGTTTATTCTGAAATCTCCCCGCTGACATCACGCCGTCCGCATGAATCCAAAACTTGACGGCCTTAAAACTAAAAGACAGGACATGGTTTACCTTCCATAGCTTCTGGAAAACCTCAAAAGGCATCAACGGCGTAACAACGGCGTAACAACGGCGTAACAACGGTGCATTGTTCTCGGCCTCACAGGCTGCGTCCGCTGTGAGACTCTCTGTGACGCCCAGTGAGACGTCGGCTGAGCTCGGAGCTCAGAGTCGACCAATCACGGCCTGTTAAATGCCGCTGATGGCTAAATAACACTCACACCATCCATCAACGCGGATGTAAAGACTGTACTTATAACACACACAAAGACACACACACACACACACACTCACACACTCACACACTCCCCTTTGAGCCGTCGTTTAGTTGATGTTATCGATTAGCCCTCTGTAATGAACACGTAGTCCAGGAGGGAATACATCAGTGCTGATGAATCGTTTATTGCGATGGTTTTGATGGTGGAGGTGTGTGTGTGTGTGTGTGTGTGTGTGTGTGTGTGTGTGAGTGGTCGTCAGGCCCCGAGGCGAGCTGAAGTAGCAGTGGGTTGACAGTATGAAGTGCTGCTGTGCCATGCGACTACGACTGGAGGCATTCGAAGAGCACAAACCACAAAGACCAGAGTTCCTGAACTGAGCAGAACACAAGAGTTCAGAAAGGGACCCACTGAGGCTTCATGTCGGAATTCATGTGCATTCTCTCCCTGACCACCAGGGGGCGACTCCTCTGGTTGTATAGAAGTCTATGCTTCATGTGTTAAAGCTGCATTTTCTCCCCTGACCACCAGGGGGCGACTCCTCTGGTTGTATAGAAGTATATGCTTCATGTGTTGAAGCTGCATTCTCTCTCCTGACCACCAGGGGGCGACTCCTCTGGTTGTATAGAAGTCTATGCTTCATGTGTTGAAGCTGCATTCTCTCTCCTGACCACCAGGGGGCAACTCCTCTGGTTGTATAGAAGTCTATGCTTCATGTGTCAAAGCTGCATTCTCTCTCCTGACCACAAGAGGGTGACTCCTCTGGTTGTATAGAAGTCTATGCTTCATGTGTTAAAGCTGCATTCTCTCTCCTGACCACCAGGGGGCGACTCCTCTGGTTGTATGGAAGTCTATGCCCCGAGCATAAAAGTCTCACTCTTTCTTTTACGACCGCCCCGCGTCGTTTTATAATTTTTTAAAATCCTCCTCTCGACTCTCCTTTATCGGGGGAAGAAAAGAGAAGCAGAGGAACTAAATCTCGAGACGACAATTCAATTAAACCCAATTTAACGTTATTTTATTTCCCGCGCGGGAATCCAATTACATTCCAAATTTAATCATCCCGGCCTTTTATTAGCAAATCCATTCTTTTTCCTTTTTTCTTTTCTCTTCGTCAAAGGGCTCTGAGCTCAGCGCCTGGCCTCCGACAGATTTGGGAACTCAACCCGAAAAAAAGAAAGCGAAGGGGCCCCTTGTTTTATTTTGTAAAGGTCAAGGACAAAGTTGACTTTGGGATAATGAATGGCGCCAATTTGCACTTCATCGTCTTCATCCTCATTGGCTGGCCGGCCGTCGCCTCCCTGATAGCTTTAGGTGTTATTGATTCAACATATTTCTTTTTCTGACGGACAGCTCCGGGATTCTCGTCCGAGATCCAGACGAATAACGGCCGGGCTCGAGTTACGAGTTTATTTATTAACGATATCTATTCCTCACATATAGAGAAATGTTTGATTGACCTTGAGGGATTGTGAAATAGGTTTGTGACCTTTAGTTGTCGTAATCGTAGTCAGGAATTAGCTCACTCCCAAGTTGGTGACTTTCTTCCATTCATGAAAAGAAGAAGATACAAATACACATAACCAGCACTGCCAACAAGTTATTGATCGGCTGGCTTCACGAGCCCCATCTCCACCCAGCCTCCACCTGTGGACTCACAAGTCCAATAAAAATAAGCAATTTTTGTATTTTTTCTTTCTACAGGAAAAGTCGAATGATCGTCACAATATGTTGTTGGTATAAAAAGTAAATAAATCATACGTCCAGGATGCCAAACAGTTATTGATCAACAGTTACAACTGTCTAAAAATGCATCTTTCAATGATAAGGAGAAAGGGATAATATTAACAACAATAATAATAATAATAATAATAACAAAAATGCTGTTCATAATAACAATAACATTAATAATAGTAAGAATAATAAGAATACAAATAATAAGAATATTTGGATGTTGAGTATAAAATAAAAGTTTTAATTTAATTTAATAATAATAATAAAAATAATATTATCTAGACTGTGAGTCTGAAATAAAAGTTTGAATTAAATAATACAATATTAATAATAATACAAATAATAATAATAATACAAATAACAATTATAATATATAATAATAACTAATTATTATTATTTTAATTATTATAATATCTGGACTGTGAGTCTGAGATAAAAGTTTGAATTTAGTAATACAAATAATACGGTGGACTCCACATATCTAGCTCAAAATGTGGAAATAAACTGTTTAGTTTTTATTTGTTTTATTTATAATCCATGCAGGACAAAAAAAAACAACGGACAAAAAAGAACAACGGGGACATGAAGATGATTTTAATCCACCGTGTCGTACGTGAAAACAAATTGGAAGGGAAGTAAAGAAACATTAATCTCACAAACATGCACAATTTAACACACACACACAAACACACACAAAGAATAACATCCCGGCCAAGAACACGGTCCTGTGCAACGCAGGCCAAAAAACCGCCAACGAGTGGCGGAGCGGCCGCCATGATTTCCAAGGAACACACCGGCGGGATCCTCCAGACTTCGCCCCGCTTCCCGCTGATTGCGGCGTTCCCTTCGCTGCTCGAGGCTCAACGAGCTGGCAGCCCGCCCCGCCGGAGCGGCTCCCTCCTCTCACACTCCTGATTGATCGCATTACAGTTAATTAAATATTGGCAAATTGTTCCCATCCGAGGTTGGGCTCATTAAAGTTTACACATTCATCACTTCGCCCATGTCTCTTTTATCACAGCTGCTCTGGCGTGTCAAGTGGATGATGATAAACACTTCATTCCTCTCACTTGTGCATGTTTCCCCTCTCTCTCTCTCTCTCTCTCTCTCTCTCTCTCTCTCTCTCTCTCTCTCTCTCTCTCTCTCTCCCTCAGCGTCTTTCCCTTCCCACTCGCTTTTCATTTCAATGAAGTATGACAGCGCCGATGAAGGAGTGCGCCAGAATAGAGTCTCTTCTTCTTCCCCTGCATATTATCTCCCCCCGTCGGAATCTCCAAAAGGGATCCGGCGAGGAGGGGGGGGGGGTGACAGGGACGAGCCGGGAGAGCGTGAAGACGACACTATCGGGACGCGACGCCGTCGTATGGCCTGTCAGCCGAGGTGCTGCCCTACTAAAAACTACAATAATGCTGACGGGCAGCTTATGATGCATGTCTGACACACATACGGAGCCCCCCCCCCACCGAGCTGAGACTCACACGGAGCCGCCGCCGCCTCCAGAACGCCGTTTGTGTAAGAACTGGTTCGTGAGAGAGAGAGGGATGTGTTATGCCAACACGGGGGCGAATTTATGTATAAATATATGCACACGGTAAACGTGCGTTGGCAAATGTATACAGTCTGCCTGCGGCGTGAAAACAAAATTAAATACGAGTAAAACGGATTCAATGTGTGTTACACTCAGGCGGCAAAGTCCGGGGCGGAAAAGTGGAAGTGCCTCGAACTTGTATTTTCATTTATTAATGACCATCAGGGGGCGACTCTGGTTGTATAGATGTGTTGACGCTGCATTCTCTCTCCTGACCACCAGGGGGCGACTCAGGTCACAGGCTCTAATGTCAGAATACTGAACATTAAAACGTAAACGTTAACGTTCTTATAATTTGCCTCTCTCGTCTTCTAACCACTCAAAGCTCGGCCGGCTGTAGCTCCTCCCCTCTGCGTCTCTTTAGGCTAACACGTCAATGCCTATTCATTTCTGAAACAGCCCTCAATAAATCTAAAAAACGCCTCGTACTGCGCGACCGTCTTTAAGCTCAAGCTGGCCAAGATATCTCCGGTGACGCCGGCTGTGTCATCACATTAGCGGATGGCGTCGCCTCGCAGTGACAGTCGAGAGTTCATGATGTCACGCGTCTCTGTGGCGGCCCTTGAAAGGTGGCTGCCTGCCACGCGGATATGTGTGTTTTTGCCCACGCAGCGAGAGACACTTCCGATTACTCGGCAGTTTCTCACAGCAAAGGGTCTGTGCTGAGTTCAAATGCACACAAAAAATACAGAGATTGCTTTATATCTGGATGCCAACTGACAGCCTGCCTCTCCTACAACATCTGTCTCCCTGTAAGGGCTGAGAAGCTTTCGCCCTGACGGCAACCGATGTTTTAGAAGATCCTTCAAGAGGATTCATTCGTAGCCGCGATACGAATATCTCAAGAGGGAGGACAGGAGGATCTGCTCCCGCTCACTCAAGGACGGATTCCTACGAGTGTTTCACTTCGAATGCCAATGTTTCTAAACATCCCTGCAGTTGGTTATACACGGCCGTTATCCACCGCGGTGAACTTCACAACCTTCATTTCGGTGGTTTGGTTTGTCCTCCCTGTAGAACATTGTCCGTCCAATGGGTTTGTCTCTTACTTCCACATTCTACTATGTTAAAAATAATTGGGTATTTACGTATGCTAGCTAAACGCTGTATCAATAAAGCTAAGCCGCCGTTAGCAATGGCTAACTAGCGCACGCTCCAAAGGGAATTCCAAGGGTTCAGTGTGCGACACTATACTGTTACGTACACGTTTCCTACAGTGTCTAACCTCCTTAAATTAAAAGTCGTTGTGATGTCATTACCCTCTGTGTCCACTTCACGCAGCCGGCCGCCATGTTTTTCTTACGTTAGCCCAGAACGGACCAAACCAAACGCTAAGACTAAACCTTTAGAACAGGAACATATCAACAATGTAGTCGGAAGGTTGAGTTACACTCATAATTCATGAAGGTGATGAAATAATAATGTGGAGGCTTTACGCCGACGCTGAGAACAACAACGCATCACGGGTCGACCTTTCACAATAAAAGCCCCGGACACGGACACTTAAACGCTGCTTGAAGTGATTCACTGAGAGGCAGCCTTCCTTCTCTTTGCTCTAAAGTGATGCAATGGCACGACCGCAGACATTGTGTTGACGGGAAGGCGTCGTGCCGCACTAAAGCTGTGGGTAATTCTTGATTTCTCATGTTGCACATTATGCCGCTGGATGCAGGGAACACTTTTAAAGTGAGAAAATTGGCATTTTAGCCGCAGGTAATACTGTTGTAGCTCCATGCAATGAGCACCTGGTTAGAAAGAACAACATTTAACGTAATCGTTGCGCGGTCAACGTTAGCTACCCCGCGAGTCATTGTCGACGTTAGCCACCCCGCGAGTCATTGTCGAGGTTTCTAACAAAGAGTTACAGCTCGTGTCTTTTGTTCGAGCTGTGGACCGCGGTCCTCTCCTCACGCTCAACATATCATCACCATTATAAACAAAGAAACTCGCCAGTCAACCGGCAGCAATTTCATTGAGATAAACATCATAATTATATTTGTTCCTACGTGGGAGGTCGCTCCACACAGCCGGACGCCGGGCAGACAGGCGGCGGAAATGGCGGTTTAAACGCCCGCCGGCTGGAGGGAGGGGGAGGGGTCTTGTGTGGCGTACAGCCTGTTGGTTTCGCCGCCATGACACCAAGGCCAAAAGTGTACACATGCCTCAGGCTAAGATAGGGGGTGGAGGGATAGGGGGGGGGGGGGTTAAAAGGGGGGATCTCATCGTGCAAAGAGGCCGGAATAAATCCACACGTTTCCGCGGCAACGGGGCATCCGTGTCTTTTAGGATCTGCTTAATAATGGGGAACTCGTGCCACGAAACCGAAGGCTCGGGAAACGGCAAAGGTGGGGAGGACCAAGGAGGGAGGAGAGATGGGAAGAGAGAGAGAGAGAGAAATGCAGGCACCTTGACTGGAACGAGGGATGAGAGTATCAGAAAAAAAAGAGGACAGGTGCGTTTCTCTCTCTCTCTCTCTCTCTCCTCACACAAACTCCTCTGTGTTCTACACGTGCAAATCACCACTGCCCCCCCCCCCTCCTCTTTTTTATGCTCCAGCAGATGACAATAATTTGAGCCCGGCGTTATGCAAATGTCTTTAATTGGACTGTCACGAGTTCCCCGGCATCGTCGGCTTTTACAAAAATGACGAGGAGGCCGCGAGCAGATTGGATTCCTGGTGGCCGATCTTGTCCACGTAATGTTCAGTCATTTTCTCGCAAGCGTCTCACCGTGTGGCAGGGGGGGGGAGGAGGGGGGGGGGGTGACATGCCACTTACGAGTGCTCGGTAGTGGCTTCAGGAGAAAGGGAAAAAAATAAAAAATGAGATAAACTGTCTTTTTTCCAGTCTTCGGGCGACTCATCTGCCTTGTACCTTTTTTAAAACAGGACGACTGTAAAGCTTGTACCGCAATGTCTCCCCCTGTGGATGCCCCCCACACACACACGTTGTTCCCATTCTGTCAGATAACTAGATTTTCTTCTGCCTTCAAACGCCACGTTTCGAGTCCCACTTCAAGAAATATTTAGGCCTGATATTTAAGATTTGTGTTCTTTCATTGCATATCAAACTTCCATCCATTTGGAGGACATAAAGTTAATGTGATGTATTTTTCGGTATATTCGAATAAATCAGATCTACGTAAAAAATACCAATAAACCCAAAGTGTGTGGGACGCATTGTATTAATGCATTAGATAAATAAGTCAAATGCCTTTTAAATTCATAACCTTTATTCTTTTTTCATAAAATCTATTTGTTTGATATTCATAATCAGGATTATTCAATTCACTCAACATACTTAAAATATATCAAATGTTTGTACTTTTTTATTAATTAATGTAGTTTACAATTGATATTCACATATTTAAAAATGTGTTTTTCACAATACATTAAAAAAAGAACAGTCTCACATTTAGAAAATATTGCAATTCATGAGGATTCCTATAATAATAATAAAAATACTCTAATACTCGAATGTGTGTCTGTCATCTCCTGTGTTTCTGTAGACTCGTTGTTTATTTAAAACATTCTTCTGCTTTCCCCCCCCCGCCGTTACGCCATCAAACACCATGGCGAGCCCGTCAGGCGGCGAGATCGCCAGGTGGCGAGCCCGCCAGGTGGCGAGCCTGTCGAGCCCGTCAGGAGGTGAGCCCGCCAGTTGGCGAGCCCGTCAGGTGGCGAGCCCGTCGAGCCCGCCAGGTGGCGAGCCGGTCTGGTGGCGAGCCCGCCAGGGGGTGTCTGCGTTGAGAACACAGGGGGGAGCGTAGAAGTCATATTCTCTTCGTTAAATCCCACGTTTTTCTGAGCTTTATTATTGTTGCCATTAATCATCATTTCATGATAGATTTTTCCTTCCCCTACCTCCACCCCCCCCCCCCCCCCAACCCGCTCTCAGTCAATTGACTCTTTTAATTTACACGCGGGTGAAATGCGTAAATTATATCAGCCGAGGAAACGGAGATGAAAAACGCCCTCGCCGTCGAGCCGCCGAGGATGATGGGAAGACGGATTCCTCAAATTCATCATCTGGATTTCAAACAATGGAGGCGATGCATTCAAAGACCGAGAGGAGATATAGTGGAGGAGTGAAGCGGATGATCTCGGCCCGACAGGTGATTAAGGCCACGAGACGTTTGCTGGAATGATGGTCTAATGGACCTAGAAGGGAGGGAGGAGGAGGAGGAGGAGGAGGGGGGGGGGGGGATAACTACATGGATGTGTGTGGGGGATTAGTATTCACGATAACGCTCCGGCTGTTATGCTTCTATCAAAAGGAGACTTTCCTTTGATTCCCACCGTTTCTTCTCTCTTATCCAGGGCGACAGACCGTTTCGTCTCGGAGAGGAGCGGCGGGGTGGCGGCGGAGGTGAAATGAAGGAGCGCGGCGGGAAGTCGCCGCCGTGTGAGGCGGAACACTCATGGAAAGATGACTTGAGTTGTGTCTCCGAGAGAAGTTTTCTGATCTCAGAGTTACAGTGAAAGCAGCACGACAAAAAAGTCCGAAGCAGCATCCCTCGCTTCTCTTCTCTCGATCCGTCTGAGCCGACTTCCTGGTCGCGTCGCGTTCGTCTCCCGAGACGAAGCGGCGACGGCGTCACTTTTAATTGGACGAGGCCTCGGGGCTCGAAGCGCTAATTGCCAACAAAACATATGTATGTCACCTGCACACACACACACACACACACACACACACCTGGGCATCCGTCAACGACGTGTCGCAGACGTGTGCTCGGTGGCTTCCGGTTAAATTCCATTTGTTCTGGAATCCGTGTTGACGCGGCGTGAAGCGAGAGATGCAAATAAATATTCTTCTCACTTCTGGCAACAGTAATACGAAGTTCTCGATTTACGAGATCTCAACTTCCGTAAAACACGAAATCAGAGGCAGGATTAGGCCCCGCCCCTTTCTGGTGGACCACCGACATTTATATGTACAACAACACGGGAGACACAACTGTGTTTTTTTCAACCCATTTGCATCGTGCCGTATTATAAGAGATACTTTTTCACGTAAAGAAAGTTTTATTTTGACGTAAAAACGGTGAAGTTGGTAATTATGGGCGTGGCCTCTTTGATTGACAGCTGGGTTACGTTTCAAGTCGCTCCTCTTCACACACTTTGAGCTTCGGAGCCTACAGAGTGTCGATAGTGTGTGGTGTGAAACACACATGAATGAATATCATCCGCACATTATTTTTCCTGTATTTTTCAAAATAAAAGCACTTCAGATTCTAACTTATACTAATAATGTTGTGACGCTGCGCGAGGCGACTCGAGTGGGTGAAACCGGTCGAGAGCAAAGCTGAGATTCTGTCCGCGGCGTCAACGCAAAACCACAACGGGGAAAACCAACGGGATCCCGCTTCAGAGGCGGAGCCTCGCGGGTGAGTTTTCCTTTTCCCCCCCCAATTTCAATACGGCGGTAAACGTCTCCGTCGCCCACGACGACGAGGCAGTCGACTGGAAACGCTGCTAAATGACATTCAAGAGGGCCTAAAATGTGTTCCTTCCCACTTCTTTTTGAAAGAGCAAAAGAGTGAGCCCCCCCCCCCCTCCCCTTCTGCCGGTTCTCATCATCAGACACCCACCCGCCAAAATAAAATAAATAAATAGCTAAAAGCCGAGACAAAGAAAGAAAATCTCATTACAAAGAGCGTTCCCCTCGTCGGCGCGGTTCAGTGAGGAGGCCGATTGCATTCCAGTACTTCATTAATAAATGAGTGTGTGAACAATGGCAGAGCGATGGCTCCATTGTCTCGCAGCCGGAGGCGGCAGCGCTCCGACGGCCGGAGGCGAGGCGCAGTCGTTGTTCCTCTGCTGCCCGCGAGCTCACCGGGGGCAAGTGAGCGTGAAGGAGAAGAGGAAGAAGAGGAAGAAGAGGAAGAAGAAGAAGAGTCTCGCTGAATGACGCCGAGCGCCGTTTGACTTTACGGCCGTTTGCACTCGAGTCGTTATAGAGAAGAAACTTCTGAGTCCAAAACAGATGAAACTAGAATGGGCACTCGGTAGAGCGCATACCTTCGCATATCACAAGATTGGGCATTGAATTATGAACATGTTGGCATTAGTTGCATGCCAATTGGATATAAATTGACCGTGCTATGGTAAAAAGAAGATTTTGACCTTTTCATGACCTTGACCTTGACCTTTGACCCGATCGATCCCAAAGTATAATCAAATGGTCCCCGGATAATAACCAATCATCCCACCAAATTTCATGCGATTCGGTTTACAACTTTTTTTGTTACGCGAATAACACGCATACAAATAAATAAATAAATAAATACACGGCGATCAAAACATAACCTTCCGCATTTTCAATGCGAAGGTTATGAACTGCAGGGGAGTGATTTGAGGAAAGAGCGGGGGGCTTGTTCCAGGTCAAGAACATAAACAAATTATATTTAAAAAGAGGAGATACATTGAGAGGGAAATGGGAGGAAAAGAAGGACATGGGAGGAAAGGGGGAACAGGGGGATGAAAGGCTTCTCTTCTTCTCTTGTTGTGGACATCATGAATTATTCTTCTTTCTCTCAACATTATTTCAATCTGTTTCTTTTTAATGACGCTTTCAGGCAAAAGCTTTGAAGTCGGTGGTTTTGAGTCGACACGGCGGCCGATTCACTTTGTGTGTGTAATTTCATAGTTTTCATTCGGCTCTCATAGCGAGCTTTTTAAATAAACATCAGAAGAGGCACGAAGGGTTTCTCTCTCTTCACATCTTTATGATCCCGTCACGATGAAAGTGGCTTGAAGTTCATTTATCTCACTTTGAGGAGGCGACGGTTCCCTGTATGGCGTCGCCACGGCGATGAGCTTTAATTATTTAATTTTGGGCACAAAAAAAAGCCTCACGGAGAAGAAGAAAGGTGACGGACAGGCAGCTCTGAACCGGGAGCGACACGCGACTCGGATACAGACACGAGAGCTATTTATAGCACAGCAACCGGCAACCGGCACTCAGCAACTGGCACCCTCCTCTAGCCCTCCTCTCTCCTCCTCTAGCCCTCCTCTCTCCTCCACTAGCCCTCCTCTCTCCTCCTCTAGCCCTCCTCTCTCCTCCTCTAGCCCTCCTCTCTCCTCCTCTAGCCCTCCTCTCTCCTCCACTAGCCCTCCTCTCTCCTCCACTAGCCCTCCTCTCTCCTCCTCTAGCCCTCCTCTCTCCTCCTCTAGCCCTCCTCTCTCCTCCACTAGCCCTCCTCTCTCCTCCACTAGCCCTCCTCTCCTCCTCTAGCCCTCCTCCTCCACTAGCCATCCTCTCTCCTCCACTAGCCCTCCTCTCTCCTCCTCTAGCCCTCCTCTCTCCTCCACTAGCCCTCCTCTCTCCTCCTCTAGCCCTCCTCTCTCCTCCACTAGCCACTAGCCCTCCTCTCTCCTCCTCTAGCCCTCCTCTCTCCTCCACTAGCCCTCCTCTCTCCTCCTCTAGCCCTCCTCTCTCCTCCACTAGCCCTCCTCTCTCCTCCTCTAGCCCTCCTCCTCCTCTAGCCCTCCTCTCTCCTCCACTAGCCCTCCTCTCTCCTCCACTAGCCCTCCTCTCTCCTCCTCTAGCCCTCCTCTCTCCTCCTCTAGCCTCCTCTCTCCTCCACTAGCCCTCCTCTCTCCTCCTCTAGCCCTCCTCTCTCCTCCACTAGCCCTCCTCTCTCCTCCTCTAGCCCTCCTCTCTCCTCCACTAGCCCTCCTCTCTCCTCCTCTAGCCCTCCTCTCTCCTCCTCCACTAGCCCTCCTCTCTCCTCCTCTAGCCCTCCTCTCTCCTCCACTAGCCCTCCTCTCTCCTCCACTAGCCCTCCTCTCTCCTCCACTAGCCCTCCTCTCTCCTCCTCTAGCCCTCCTCTCTCCTCCACTAGCCCTCCTCTCCTCCTCTAGCCCTCCTCTCTCCTCCTCTAGCCCTCCTCTCTCCTCCTCTAGCCCTCCTCTCTCCTCCTCTAGCCCTCCTCTCTCCTCCTCTAGCCCTCCTCTCTCCTCCTCTAGCCCTCCTCTCTCCTCCTCTAGCCCTCCTCTCTCCTCCACTAGCCCTCCTCTCTCCTCCCTAGCCCTCCTCCTCTCCTCCTCTAGCCTCCTCTCCTCCTCCTCAGCCCTCCTCTCTCCTCCTCTAGCCCTCCTCTCTCCTCCCTAGCCCTCCTCTCTCCTCCTCCTCCTCCTCTCCCTCTCTCCTCCACTAGCCCTCCTCTCTCCTCCTCTAGCCCTCCTCTCTCCTCCTCTAGCCCTCCTCTCTCCTCTCCTCTCCCTCTAGCCCTCCTCTCTCCTCATCTTGCCCTCCTCTCTCCTCCACTAGCCCTCCTCTCTCCTCCTCTAGCCTCTCCTCCCTCTAGCCCTCCTCTCTCCTCCTCTAGCCCTCCTCTCTCCTCCTCTAGCCCTCCTCTCCTCCACTAGCCCTCCTCTCTCCTCCACTAGCCCTCCTCTCCTCCACTAGCCCTCCTCTCTCCTCCTCTAGCCCTCCTCTCCTCCTAGCCCTCCTCTCCTCCTCTAGCCCTCCTCTCTCCTCCACTAGCCCTCCTCTCTCCTCTAGCCCTCCTCTCCTCCACTAGCCCCTCCTCTCTCCTCCTCTAGCCCTCCTCTCCTCCACTAGCCCTCCTCTCCTCCTCTAGCCCTCCTCCTCTCCTCCACTAGCCCTCCTCTCTCCTCCTCTAGCCCTCCTCTCTCCTCCACTAGCCACTAGCCCTCCTCTCTCCTCCTCTAGCCCTCCTCTCCTCCACTAGCCCTCCTCTCCTCCACTAGCCCTCCTCTCCTCCTCTAGCCCTCTCTCCTCCACTAGCCCTCCTCTCCTCCTCTAGCCTCCTCTCTCCTCCTCTAGCCCTCCTCACTCCTCCTCTAGCCCTCCTCACTCCTCCCTAGCCCTCCTCTCCTCCCTAGCCCTCCTCCTCCTCTAGCTCTCCTCTCTCCTCCACTAGCCCTCCTCTCTCCTCCACTAGCCCTCCTCTCTCCTCCTCTAGCCCTCCTCACTCCTCCACTAGCCCTCCTCTCCTCCACTAGCCCTCCTCTCCTCCTCTCCTCCACTAGCCCTCCTCTCTCCTCCACTAGCCCTCCTCTCTCCTCCACTAGCCCTCCTCTCTCCTCCACTAGCCCTCCTCTCTCCTCCTCCTCTCTCCTAGCCCTCCTCTCTTCTCCACTAGCCCTCCTCTCTCCTCCACTAGCCATCCTCTGTCCTCCACTAGCCCTCCTCTCTCCTCACTCCTCCACTAGCCCTCCTCACTCCTCCACTAGCCCTCCTCTCTCCTCACTCCTCCTCTAGCCCTCCTCACTCCTCCACTAGCCCTCCTCACTCCTCCACTAGCCCTCCTCTCTCCTCACTCCTCCTCTAGCCCTCCTCACTCCTCACTCCTCCACCAGCCCTCCTCACCCCGTGCCGTGACCCCGTGCCGTGACCCTGTGACCCCGTGACCCCGTGCCGTGGTTCAGGAGGAAGCTGAAGACGTAGAAATCAAGGAGCGTTTCCTTTGATGTTTGTTATCCGCCGCGTGCCTCAACGGAGCGTCTGATCCGGAGCGTCTCGCTCGGCACGCCGGCGGTCCGTCTGTGAGCCACTTCTCCCGTCGTTCCGGCGCGGCGAGCGCGGCGACGGTTCCGCCGAGCGGGGAATGGAGTGACGTTTTTGTTTAGTTCTCCTCTCGATCGAGAAGCTTTGAGGAGCGCACATGAACAGCGATGTGTTCTGCTCAGCTCGCCCGTCTCACCTGTCATTAAACACCTGAGCAATTTGTTGGAGGGTTTTCGGGGATTACCGGATAACCGTCTCCGTGTGTGTGTGTGTGGGGGGGAGGGTGGGGGGAGGTACAAAATAAATTACAAAAAAAGACGATGGGGGAAGTAGAGGAAGGAGGAGCGATGGGAGGCGCCGGGCGAACGAGACGGACGCTGCTGGTGAGACGGAGCGGGACGTTAACGCTCATTCAGAATTTAGTGGGAACATCTCTCTCGGTACCCGTCGCTCGTAAAAATCCAGGAATACCCATGCGCTCCGTGTGCGTGTGTGTGTGTGTGTGTGTGTGTGTGTCCATGGAGAGCCAGAGGACATATGCCGGTCAGCCAGCTGTCCTCCCCGCCGTCTCATCATGTTCTCTCTTTCTCCCTGTAGGGCGGCCATTACAGTGAGCCCCCTCAGGCCATGCCACAGCACACACACACACACACACACACACACACACACACACACACGCACATACACACACACACACACACATACACACACACACATACACACACACACACACACACACATACACACACACACACACACATATACACACACACACACATACACACACAGACACACACATACACACAGACACACACGTACATACACACACACGCACACACACGCACATACACACACACACACACATAAATACACACACGCACATACACACACACGCACATACACACACAGACACACACACACATAAACACACACGCACGCACACACACAGAAGCACATACACTCAAAAAAGTGGGACTGAGCTCAATTAATATTTACTAAATAAATACTAGTAACCTTTACATAAAAAATATGTGTGTGTGCAGTTTGGCATATTATTATGTTGATTTAATACAATTTGAATTATTTATCAATTGGATTTTACTCATTTTTGTTTGAATAATATCAGCTCAAAATCACTGAGTAGAATTTCATCATATTTTATGAGTAAAGTCAACAATGTCGAAAAATTAATAAATTCTACTCAATGGGAACTCTTCAGTTTTAAACGCCGTACACTTCCGCCCAAGGAATTTGCGCCACACCTGACTTTCCGGTACACGAAGCTGGATTTATTCTTAGCAAACTAGGTTAGAAGAAAACAGCACAGACAGAGACAGACAGACAGCCCGTCCAACAGAGAGAGAGAGAGAGAGTTCAAAGGAGAGGCCAGGTGCAGTGATCAGACAACACAAAAAAAGCAGATTGAACTGTTGAACCCGGTTTCCCGCCACTTCTCCGCACTTTGGGCTGCGCGCTGCTCTCTCCGGCTTCAGTGACTCACTAAAAGCCACAGAAAGAACCACAGCCTCCTGACATGGCATCTCTTCTTGAGGTAAGAATGCCAACTTAATTTAATTTCAGAGAGTAAAAGTTGTATTGAACGGGCAACGTTCGTGACACTTTGAGGTTTCTACTCGGCTCTCCCGTGAGGGGTTGAGCTAGCCTCATGTAAGCTAGCGGGTAGCTACTTTTGAATTCGAGGCATGGTGTTCTGCAGTTCTGTGTCGCCTTGGACATCAAGAGTAAGTTAACTTAGCTATCTGATGGTTAAGTGTCTTCACGTTTCTTTAACATCGTCGATGTAACGTAGGTTGTCGGTTTCTGTGTTGAACGAGCTAACATTAGCTTACTTTACATATGTTAGCTGAGGTAATGTTTAGCTAACGCTCGTGTTATAGGTTCATTACTGTGGCAGGTGGGTTAAGACACCTGAGGGGTCACGTGCGACACACTTCATCTAATAACGACCATTTTATTGAAGTGCTTTGAAACTGGTTCCAAGCAGACATGTGTAGACAAGCTCACATATACCGGAGCGGTCAGTCCGGACAGTCACGTGACCAGACACTTATTGTAGGTGTCTGTTCACGTGACGTCGGGACTCTGTTCACGTGACGCTCTTAACTTGATGCTGTTGACGTGGTCGGGACTCTGTTCACGTGACTGTTGTTAACATGACGCTTATAACTGCGCTGTGGCGGACATGACAGCTCACAGCTCCTCAGAAGCTCCGTGAGCTGTCCAGTGAGGGGATGGTTTCATGATCAAATCTTCATTTGAGGACGTCACCAAAGGGAGTGTCCTTTGAGTCAATGTTTACATTTATGTACAGATAATTAAGAACAATTAGTTAATTGTAAAATGCTAATTATTTTCTCCTGCCACCTTTCAGACATTGTAATCCAACTTGGATGGAACAACTTCGTGACTTTAATGACACCCAGCAACACGGTGAGATTATAATCGATTTAAATGCCAGAAGCAAGCAATTATTTGTTTTTAAGATGTTTTTTTCTTTATTTGTGTTCGAGCTAGAGAGACACACAAGCACCACAGGGGAGGATCTGCAGCAAAGGGCCCACCGGAAATCAAACCTTGGCCGCTATGATGACGACAACATGGGGCACTTGAGTGTGAATCTAGCCTTTTCATTTTTATTTGCAACATTAGCATTGAAAAGAGCAAAAGTTGATGCTTGAGATGATTTTGTTTTTACTGAAGAGGATGTATGTCCTCCCTTTGTCCTTTATCTCCTTACTCTTTCTTTTTAGGTGTGACTACGACTACCAGCATGAACCTCAACACCTTCTTTGCTGTTCCACTAGTGTGACCCATGATCGGATCCAAGTTGTCAAGGATAAACGGGAGTAAGTTGTTTTAAGTTCAGTGTCTTAATTTAACAACAGAATAAATTGTTATTGTTCGAACCACCTAGTCATGTTGTAAATGCTATTTAAAGTTATATTATTGTTAATCTTTTCTATTTTGTCTTTTTTCTGGCTGTAGAGAGAATCATGTCAGCCCACAGACAACCGGTTGACCTGTGAGTCTTCAAGCAGTAATGATGACTACGCCTGCCTTAAGTTCCAGTTTCCTGGACATCATGTCGGCATGAGATTCTGTCCCCACCTGTCTTCAGTCTGGACCCAATGAGTTGTTTTTTTACAGGGGGTTTCAGTCACATGGTTTATTTCGAGGCTTACATGAACACACACGCACATACCCACGTATACACAGACACACACACAGACACGCACACACATACACTCACACACACACGCACATACACACACAGACACACACACACACACACACATACACACACAGAAGCACATACATGAACACACACGCACAGAGACACACAGACACACACACACAGACACACACACAGAGACACACACACAGACACACACACAGACACACACAGACACACACACAGAGACACACAGACACACACACACACACACAGACACACACACACACACAGACACACACACGTTTGAATCTGCAGGATTTGTTCCTCAATGGTGATTTTATTGAGTCGTAATCTGAATTCTGGGCCGATGAAGCGGACACACGGTGAACTGGAGACAGGAAGAATCACCGGCGAACACGTGCCCGCGACGGAACATTTTAATTCCCTGTGGAAATGTTCTGAAGAAACCGAAAAGTGAGTTTGTCATCTTCGTTGGACGATACGACTTGTTCATGACCAGGTTTAAAAACCCACATGGATTAATCTATTGTTTTAATAGTAAATAAATTGTAATAATTTAGAATTTTGGATTTTGTGGAAAAACCTGAGCACCAGGTTTAAAAAATAATTGAATTAATCAATTGTTTTAACAGTAAATATATTTAACTAATTTTGAATTATTTTTTTTGTGGGAAAAAACCTGAGCACCAGGTTTATAGAACCCACTTGGATAAACATATTTAGTATTAAAACAAATGCTTTTTTGTGTGGAAAAACCTGAGCACCAGGTTAAAAAAACCACTTGGATTAATCAATTGTTTTAATAGTGAATATATTTAACTAATTTTGAATTTTGTATTTTTGTGGGGGGGGGGGGGGATCTGAGCACATGGGTAATAAAACCCACTTGGTTAAACATATTTAGTATTAAAACAATAGATTTTTTGTGTGTGGAAAAACCTGAGCACCAGGTTTAAAAAAACCACTTGGATTAATGAATTGTTTTAATAGTAAATATATTTATCTAATTTTGTATTTTGGGGGGAATCTGAGCACGTGGGTAATAAAACCCACTTGGTTAAATATATATTATATTATATTTAGTATTAAAACAATAGATTTTTTGTGTGTGGAGAAACCTGAGCACCAGGTTAAAAAAAACACTTGGATTAATGAATTGTTTTAATAGTAAATACTGTATATTTAACTAATTTAGAATTTTGTATTTGGGGAATCTGAGCACCTGGGTAATAAAACCCACTGAATGTTGAATGAATAGCGTTTGTCACACGCTGATGGAGGATCTACCTCCATCAGCGCATCACCCGCCTATCAGGACTACATTCACAAACCATAGTACAACTACATAGGGCAATGGTCGACCCTGTTCCCGTGACCCGTCTTGGAACCGCTCCCGACGGGAACGGAGTCGCCTTGGCGCCGACGGATGACCGACAGGTCACGGGAACGGGAGTCGGCCGCAGCTACGGGGCAATTTGAGTCGATATTACACACTGATGGAGGATCTACCTCCATCAGTGTGTAAGTGACGGATGGAGGATCTACCTCCATCAGCGTAGCACCTGCCCATCAGGACTACATTCACAAACCGTAGATCAACTACGGGGGCAATTTGGAGTCGAGTGTCTTGCCCAAGGACACATCAACATTGGCTACCAGAGCCTGGGAGTCTTCCCATGAACAGCGCTTTGTTTCACACACTGTCACTCACACACTGTCACACACTGATGGAGGATCTACCTCCATCAGCGCATCACCCGCCTATCAGGACTACATTCACAAACCGTACTACAGGGGCAATGGCCGACCCCTGTTCCCCGTGACCCGTTGGCGCTGGAACCGGCTCCCGACGGGGAACGGGAGTCGGCCTTGGCACCGACGGATGACCGACAGGTCACGACGGGAAAGGGTCGGCACTGGGACCAACTCTTGACCGTAACTGTCGCTGCGCGGCCCGAATCGGGAATCGCCGCATCACGGGCGGTCACGGGAACGGAGCCGAGTCGCATCGCCAGCGGGTCACGGGAACGGAGTCGCCTTGGCGCCGACGGATGACCGACAGGTTACGGGAACGAGTCGGCACTGGGACCAACTCCTTGACCCGTGACCCGTCGCTGCTGCGGCCGGCTCCCGACGGGGAACGGGAGTCGGCCGCATCGCCGGGGGCAATTTTGAGTCGAGTCACTTACACACTGATGGAGGATCTACCTCCATCAGTGTGTGAATGACGGATGGAGGATCTACCTCCATCAGCGCAGCACCTGCCCATCAGGACTACATTCACAAACCGTAGATCAACCTACGGGGCAATTTGAGTCGAGTGTCTTGCCCAAGGACACATCAACATTGGCTACCAGAGCCTGGGTCTTCCCATGAACAACAGCGTTTCAACACTGTTATTACACACTTATGGACTCTACCTCCCCATCAGCTACTCTTCTGTAGCACCTCTGTTCCACACGACACTTTTTCTCTCCTTCATCTTTTTTCTCTCTCTTTCCAGCTCTGTGTCTCTGTCCTTCATCATCTTTCCCAAAGCAGCCCTCTCCTCTCTCTGAGCCGAGTCGGAGACTCCTCCAGGATCTGTCTTCGCTCAGGAACTGCTGATCTGAACTGGTGGCTTTTGTTGTTTCTGAACCAGGACCTGCTTCTCCAGCTCTAACCGCTTCCTTCTGGTCGATCTGCTCCTCCTCACTTTTCTCCTTCAGCTTTGCATTCTGAGAGCAAATTCTTATTTCTCGCCTTAAGCCATTCGCCTCCAAGGGCGCTTCTTCTCTCACGCTCATGTTTGTCCTCCACATTGGACTGGTTGCTCTGGAGTCTTCATGAGCAGCTGCTTTTGTGCCTCAATTGTCTCAGTGAGACTGAGGATCTTCTCCTCCAGTTGGCTTAAGTGAACTCTGGGCTTAACTGTCAGTGTCTCGCAGCTCTTTCTTTCCAGGTCACACGCTTGTGTGCATGGGGCTGAAATAACACTCACCGCCTCCTCCTCTTGGTTTCCCACAACCACTTGCTTCCTTTTTCTTATTCTGCTTCACCTCCATCTTCTTCTGCTTCACCTCCATCTTATTCTTCATCTTGTCCAACTCTGTGTCTCTGTCCTGCATCTTTCTCCCAAAGAAGCCTAGATTCTTCTTCTTGAGCTGGAGACTGACGCCTCCAGCATCTTGTTTTGGCTGTGAGCTGCTGGACCTGCTCGGTCTCTGACTCGTGGTTCTGTTGTTTCTGAGTCAGGACCTGATTTTCCAGTTCCAACCGCTTTGTCTTGGCGAGCAGCTCCTCCAACTGTTCCTCAAACTTTTCCCTCATAGCAAGGCTGCTTGAGAGCAAATTCTGTATTGTTGTCTCCCAATAATCTCCTGTCAGGACAGTCCTCTGTTCAAGAGCCTCACATTTGTCCTGCAAGGCCTGGTTTTGGCTTCATGTCTGGAGTGTCTGGATCTTTTCTTCCTGTGTCTCTGAGCTTTGGGACTTCTCAAAGAGATCTTCGTTCTCTTCCTTGAGAAAGTGAATTGTCTCAGTTTTCTCATCGAGACGCATCCTCAGACTCTGGATTTCATCTTCAGAACGAAAAATAACCCATTTCAGATGGGCTATATGTTCGTGAGACAATGGAAATTCCCAAGATTGATATTGACCTTGAGGAGGTTCCTGAAGAAGTTCTTGAGGATGGCCCTGAGATTGTTCCTTAGGATGTTCCTGAGGTTGTTCCTGAGGACGGCCTTGTTGATGGTCCTTAAGACGGCGCTGATGACTCCTCTGACGATGGCCTTGTCCACGGCGCCGAACGGCTTAAGTTCTTGAGGATGTTCCTGAGGAAGTTCTTGAGGATGTTCTTGAGGAAGTTCTTGAGGATGTTCTTGAGGAAGTTCTTGAGGATGGTCCTGTGGAAGGTCTTGTTGATTGTCCTGAGGACGGCCCCGAGGACGTTGCTGGCGACGCCGTGTACGGCGCCAGCGCCGTCTTTCGTTATTTCCGCAATCCATGAAGCAAAGTGGAGGCGAGAGATATATGTATCCTGAAGGTTTCTGTGGTGAGTCTTTAACAAGACGGTTGTGGTGTATTAATGACTTTGGCGCTGGTTGTCAGTAATAACTTGCCGTGAAGATCCGGAGAAAAAAGGATTGAAGATGTGCCTTGAGCAGTTGGGTCTCTATATAAAGGTTTCCCACAGAAAAGTGGCTTTGATGTGACATCATCAGTGATGTCACAACATTCTATTCTATTCTGTTTCAAGATCAAGGGTCAACTTGAAGTGTCATATGACTTGTTGTCACAAAGGACAACTTTTCAGACTTGCGACACTTGATCACATGATCACTGCAGAAAAATGTCCTTCAAAATAAAAGCACAGGATTTTTTCTTAATTTTTAAGAAAATGCAATCAGGTTTTCTGCCGCGCGATGCAGCATCCGGCCCGCGGGCCTTGTGTTTGACTTCAAAATAAAAGCACAGGATTTTTTTTTCTTACATTTTTTAAAAAGAAAAGCCGATCTTGTCTTTCAAGCCGCCGCGGGCGTGCAGCATCCGGCCCGCGGGCCTTGTGTTTGACTTCAAAATGAAAGCACAGGATTTGAATTACATTTTTTATTTTTATAAAAGGTGATCATGTTTTTCAAGCCGCCGCGTGCGTGGCGGGCAACATCCGGACCTGCGGGCCTTGTGTTTGACTTCAAAATAAAAGCACAGGATTTTTTTTCTTAATTTTTTAAAAAGAAAAGCCGATCTTGTCTTTCAAGCCGCCGCGGCCGTGGCGTGCAACATCTGGCCCTGCGGGCCTTGTGTTTGACTTCAAAATAAAAGCACAGGATTTTTTTTCTTATTTTTTTTTAAAGAAAGGCGATCAGGTTCTTCAAGCCGCCGCGGGCGTGGCGTGCAGCATCCGGCCCGCGGGCCTTGTGTTTGACTTCAAAATAAAAGCACAGGATTTTTTGTAAATTTTTTTTTTAATGAAAGGCGATTAGGTTTTTCAAGCCGCTGCGGGCGTGGCGTGCAGCATCCGGCCCGCGAGCCTTGTGTTTGACTTCAAAATAAAAGCACAATCATGTCTTTCAAGCCGCCGCGTGCGTGGCGGGCAGCATTCGGCCCTGCGGGCCTTGCGTTTGACTGTGTTGTTGCTTCTGGTTATTACTGCTGTGTGACGCGGAACCGGGAGACCGAGGAAGGAGGAGGAGGAGGAGCAAAACCAAAACAATAACAAACAAAAGCCTCCAGCTCCGGAAGGAAGAGACAAACGTAAAGATTTGACTTTTAGGGCTGGGCAACGCTTAAAAAATTTAATCGCGATTAATCGCATGATTTCCCTGATTAATCACGATTAATCGCATTTGTATACGCAAAATCCAATAATTAATTCTAAAGTAGTGTATAGCGCACTTCTATTTAAATGTTCTGCCATATGAATGAAAGTGCCATAACATTTGTTGTCCCTGTTAGAGTGCAGTTTGTCAATTCCTAGAACTTGACACTTATTTTAAATGTACTGCCATATGAACTAAAGTGCCATAAAATCTGTCAGTTATGCAGAGACACTGTGACAGAGCGCTGGAGACTGAAGCAGGGTCATTATCAAAAGCAGTCGTCTCGCAGCAGGGATCATATTTGGTGCACTATCTGTGCTCAGTGTGGTGACTTTATTTGCCACATTCCACTGCTGTGCAACTTCAGTAAAGTGTCCCGCGCACGTTTCAGCATCATGTCTCTCCTCTGTTGTCATCAGTCAGGGCGTGTGAATGCAGCGCCCACTTCTCATCAATATAATGCACAGTAACTCCGAGGTCATTGTGGTTACCGAGTGATGTCCAGTAGGGTGACCAGATTTGAGTTTGTGAAAAAGAGGACACTTCGTCTCAGGGGGCTGAGATTAAACATCTCTCTTGTTCTGCCTGTTTTGTGATATACATGCCTAAAAGGTGCCTAATATTTCTAGACTGAAATAATATCGGCATTATAATTATTATAACTATGAGGATTTTTTAGTTGCCTATTTTGTGGAGCCCCTCAGGACGTGGTGCCCTCCGCACAGCGCGTAGTGCGCTATGGGAGCGGCGGCGCTGGTCGTAGTTTATAGCACAAACAACAATGAACTAGTGGAGGCGGCGAGGTGCTCCGTGTTGCCAGATTGGAGATGGTGAAGTATCGTACCAAAGGCTCAAAATGGTTGTATTTGGAGGATAATTATCGTGTATCTGGCAACCCTGAGATCGGTCGACCAATGACTGTCCTCTAAACCGTCAGAGCTCACGTAAGAAGGGAGATACCATTTCCAAAACTTGTAAGGGGTAAATCCTAGTTTATGAAAACCCAGAGAAACACAAATATCCGACGAAGCAAAATCCCGACGTTTTTGGAATCCCTGCGGGACGCATTCTTTAGGTCTCAGAAGCAGGACATGTCCGGGGAAAGAGGACGTCTGGTCCCCCGATGTCCAGTCGTCCCCAGAGAGCAGCAGCACGTTGTGAAGCTGTCGCTTTGCAGTCCTCTCCTTTCATCCAGCTCGTGTATTCTCCGTGTGACGTGTGTCTTGAGTCTCATACCTGCCGTCATTTGTTGAGATTCTCCATGTTTGTTAAACCGCGAATGACTTTCTTTTCCGGTTCCGCAGCAAGCAGTAGCAGACTTTTACAAAATAAAAGCCTGTGAGCAACACACTTTTACAATAATAAAATAAATAATAAAACGCGTTAAAATAATTGTCGGCACACACGCACAAGTACATACACACACACACACAGACACACACGTACATACACACACGCAAAGACACAGACACACACGTACACACACACACGCACATACACACAAACACACACACACACATACACACACACACACACAGGCACATACACACACACACAGACACACCTACACACACACACACCTACACACACACACACACAGTCTCTTTCCCTCGCGCCATCCCACAGCACGCACACACACACACCTACACACACACAGTCTCTTTCCCTCACGCCATCCCACAGCACACACACCTACACACACACACACAGTCTCTTTCTCTCACGTCATCCCACAGCACACACACACACACATACACCTACACACACACACACGCACACACAGTCTCGTTCTCTCACGCCATCCATCCAGCTCAGCTCGAGGCCCTTGGTGAGTGGGCTCCAGCCCCCCCCCCCCCCACCCCATGCTGGCGGGACTCGGGCCGCCGGCAGCTAAGCTCCTCCCACAAGAGCTGGCGCCCGTTTAGAGGAGCTGGGACGGCCTGAAAGTGGGAAGAATCTTATCCGGTTTGTGTCCTCGGCCGCCGACGGGGATTATTGAGACCGCTCTGCACTCTGAATAAATATGGAATATGAGTCCGTGTGTGATGTCTGTGCTCGCTGGAAATTATTGGATTTAAATGGCGGCAGGAAAAAAAGCCGCGATGCCGCAGTTACACGAGGCCGAGTTCAGCCCCGTCACAGGGATGTCACGTGACAGCTCTGTGTGGTTGATATCCGTTAGGACACAATAACATGTCTCTAATGTTGTCACAGAAATCCATTTCATTTGAAACCTCCAAAATAAAAGCACAGGATATTTTTTGGGGGGTGAAAAAGGTGATCATATTTTTTTTAAGTCGTCATAATGTAATGGTACTACTTTATAGACATGCGGAGTGATACGAAGGCATGTGTTATCAGGGGGGGGGGGCGTGTACAGTTTTCAGTCCGCTCTTGGAGTTACCTGAATCCAGTCAGTCACGGTGTTATGTATGGTATCAGCTAAATAAAGATACTTGGAGATACAACGGGCTCGAACCCTATTATTCCATAACACTACAGCCACATGAAATGATTTTGTTCCTAATATTATAACAGAAATCCATTTCATTTTAAAACTGCAAAATAAAAGCACAGGATATTTATTTATTGTGTCTATAAAAAAAGGTCATCAAATAACTTTCAAGCCGTCAGGGGCCACATAAAATGATTTTTTTCCTAATATTTTAACATAAATCCACTTAATTTGAAACCTTCAAAATAAAAGCACAGGATTGTTCCTTAACTATCTTTTAGAAAACGTGATCATATGTCTTTAACGCCATCAGAGGCTACATAAAATTAATATGTATCTACTATTATAACATGAATCCACTTAATTTGAAACTTTCAAAACAAAAGCACAGGATATTTTTCTTAAATGTCGTTCAGAAAAGTTGATCATGTGTCTTTCAAGCCGTCAGGCGCCACGTGGTGGGCCTTGTGTTTGACACCTCCGCTTTAAAACCCGCTTTACATCCTGCAGCCTTGCATCCCCATTGACCGCCTTCGAGATAGCCCGCCCCCCAGTTGCTATAGTCACCCCTCCATCCTTTAAAATGAGCCGTACCTGCGTAGGGGACGGGGGCGTCCTTGTCCAGGGCCACCAGAGGAGGGTCCAGCAGGACCACGTCGGTGTTTTCGGCGATGACCCCGTGGTACGACGTCTCGATCCACGGCTTGTGCTTGTTCACTGTGGAGACAGGAAGGCGAGCGAGAGGGTGAGAGGGTGAGAGGGTGATAGAGAGAGACGTCTTCGGGGTTTTTCACAGCGAGACAACTTTCCATTCTCTTCTCCTCCAGCTCCTATGAGACATCATTCACATTTGGCTAATCCCCCCCCCACCCTCACTCCTCTTTTCTCTCTTTTGTTCTTCGCTTCCCTCCCAGCACTCCTCAAAGCAAAGTGGCACGCTTGATCAATGGCCACCGCGGCGCCGCCAGCAGGAAGTTAAAACAAAGTTCATGTGCCGAGGGCCTGATTAAGAGCCATAATTGAGGAACCCCCGACCCCCCGCCCCGACCCCCCCCCCCCCCCTCTTCCAAAAGAGAAGAAAGAGAAGGAAACAAGGGAGCAGAGGAAACAACTCCTTAGTGCTTTTAAACCGAAATTACACTTTGTGAAGAACATAAATATGATGTGGATTAAAAGGGAATAAAGTGCACAAGCAACTATTATAATAGAAGATTTTTAACTGGAAATAATGAGATTATCGCAAAAAAACCACGTGTAATATGTTATGGGTCTAGATTATTTTGCATTTTCTTCTTCTCTTCTACCATTTCTCTCCATCTTCTATAATGCTCAAAGTCAAACTTTGCAGGGAGAATTGTAACATATGTTAATATGATTTGTGAGAGTTTTAAACCTTTCAACATCATTACAAACAAATCATCATCCTGGAAATGCTTTTTTTTCAATCCGGACCTGAAATTCATATATCTTTTCTGCGTGGTATCTTCATTTACTTTTACCCAGTAACATATAGACTGATATGTACACATCTGAAATGTTTAAAGAGGTAAAAGTGTAAAACATTATTGAAGTAACCCTATGGTTTCAGGGACACAGCCTTTTGAGTTTGGGTATGCCATTTGTGGACCTGAAAAGTTTAATAAATCAGATTAAACAGACATGGAGAGCTGGTCTAAAGTCTAAATAGTGTTATTGAGATAATGGATAACTAATCGGAACAGGAACATGAAAGGAAGAGGACGACACCTTCCTTTGATGATGTTTTTTTGCTCGATGAAAATGAACTTTTCGGCAGAACAGGCTGCCAGGGAACCAGAATACTTCTTAAAGTTTCTTTATTCGATTACTAGTTGTGTAATTACGTGTTTGAGGACTGCGAGTCGCATGAGAAACAAACAGATGAGCCGCGTGGACGAGTCGGAGGAGATCCTTTACCACGAGTCTCTGAGGACGTGATAGATACGCAGCGGGCGACGGGGAGAATGATGCCGGAGTCCAACTTTGAATGCCAAAGCGTGGATTGATGGCTGTGCGGTAATGTCGGAGGGAAACTCGATTTATCTCATTCTTTTGTTGCCGCCAAGACGGACGAGCTCGTGTACGTGGACGAGATGCCGGGACGGAGAAATGAGCACGGACGTGGCTCCGGGATCACACGAGAAATACCAAATCAACTGTGTTATCATGACCAAATAATGTGGAACGTTAATTCCAATGAGGAGTCTGGAGACCGAGCTGGTAAACCAAATCTCCATGACCAATATTGTGAAATCTTGGGTGGATACATGAAAGAGTGAAAAAAAAGTATTTTAACTAACAATGAGAATTCAAAAGCATACAGTATATATTTATATATATATATATATATATATATATATATATATGTATATATATGTGTTCTATAATGACCCCAAATAATTAATTAATATAAGAATTAATAATAAAGTCATGGAAATTTATCATATTCATATTTACACAGTGTATATATATATATATATTTACACACTGTGTAAATACGAATATTTAAATTATATATATATATAAATTATTTAAATACGAATATATTCCTATTTACACAGTGTATATATATATATATATATATATATATATATATATAAAATATATTTCCATGACTTTTCCAAAACTTGGGGAATCTTTTCTTTTCTAAAGACTTTTCCAGGCTTAGAAATAACCATTTTTATAATTCCAGGACTTTTCCAGGTTTTCCATGACCGTAGGAACCCTGCCAGAGGAGTCGGGGTGTCGCCGGGTATCGAGCCGCCGGTGTTTAATGAACACGCCGTACGCCTCGCTGTGTGGGACTGATCCTCTGACTTAACATTGCTTTTTTCTATAGATATAAATATTAATCATTACGATTGCATTGACGGGGTCAACGACCCACAGGTCACCCCCCCCCCCCCCCCCCTACACACACACACACACACAAGCGCTTTAAGAAAATAAATACAAGTACATCAGCAAACACACGCACACACACACAATAGAAGCCGGCGCTGACCTCTGTGTGACCCCAATGTTACAGAGCAAACACCTTCAATGGCGGCTGCCGGTAAATGGCGTGCGGTCACCTCCGCCTCCTGAAACCTGGAAGGTTCGTTTGGCTGAACACGAGAAGAAGAGACGCAAGGAGGGATTTTATTTTCCCGCTTTATTATTTTCAGACGACGGCGTTTCCTGTTTCACGTGTTCAACGGGCGCCACGGAAACGTGCTCACGTGAGATTGTTAACCAGGACTCAAATACCACGACCTTTGGGTGTGTGTGTGTGTGTGTGTGTGTGTGTGTGGGGGGGGATCCTTGTACTTTGTCAGCTTGCCTTCATTTTTCGTTTTTTTCCCCTTTTACTCTTTTTTCTTCCGGCTAGACGTGCGGCGACTAAATGGCGTGCGCCGTGTTTCATGTACTAACGCTCCGTGTAAAGGCCACACAGTTATTATTATTTGGATTTATTTTCTTTTTTGTGGCCCTCCAAAGAAAAATCTATTTAATCACAGGTGTGTAGGGACAGTTATCACAACCTGTGTGTGGCGGCGGCGCCCGGCGTGCCCTTTACCGCCGCCTCACCGCCAATTAAGGGTCGTGGATTTGACTCGAGGCGCCACAACAGCTGATTAATCTCTGACCTGGGGCTGGACCACCTCCTCACGGGTCGGGTACCGCAATCTGAACAAGCCTCAGGAGGGGGAGGGGGGGGAGAGTGTGTGTGAGTGTGTGTGTGGGGGGGGCAGCTGTAATTAAAAAGACCTCTGTAGGACATTAAGCCCTGATTGATAAGGTCAACAGTCGAATACCTCAGCATAATGAAACAGAAGCAGGCGGCCGCCGACACGCAATTACACACCGCACGCCTGTGGCGGGGTGTGTGTGTGGGGGGGGAATGATGAGAAGATAAAGATATCGTTTTTTATAAAGTCCCCCCCTCCCCCACACACACACACACACTGATTCATCTCTTTTCCACCCTCCATAATTGCTCTGTAATCTTTATGATCCACAAGCGTCAAAAAAGAGATAAATTAACATTTGACATAGAAACACAGGATAAAAACTGGGAAAATGAGTATATATTTATATATATATATTTATGTATATTTATATATATATATATATATATTATTTTACATTCAGTCCAACTGAACACACACACACACACGCACACACACGCACGTACACACACCCGGCCGGCGCTTTGCAACTCCAACAAACAAAACAATGGCTTTCAGAAATATTTCTTAAACGAGAGAGGAGGATGAGGATGGGGGAGGAAGAGTCGTGTCCCCCCCCCCGCCCCCTCCAGGGAGACGTGTGTGTTCTGCATAACGATGCACAGCTAAACTAAAAGCATCCCCCAGAGGAGCCGGGAGTGGAGCTGAAAAAGCACTTTTGGTGCCAATTTTTCTTTTGGCTCTGACGTCTGCGTCTTTTATTTTTATTTTTTATTTTGTTGCAGAAACGTCGAAAAAACAAATAAAGACGGAGGGAAGTTAAAATGAACGAGATCCTGAATATGAGCTGGAAACAGTTCAAACCACTTCCACCGCGCAGTGAGAGCCTCTTGCACAACGACGGCCGGGAGTGTGTGTGTGTGCGTGTGTGTGTGTGTGTGTGTGTGTGTGTGTGTGTGTGAGTGTGTGTGTGTGTGTGTGTGTGAGTGTGTGTGTGTGTGTGAGTGTGAGTGTGTGTGTGTGTGTGTGTGTGTGAGTGTGAGTGTGAGTGTGTGTGTGAGTGTGTGTGTGTGTGTGTGTGTGTGTGTGTAAACCACACAGCTACAGCAGCCTGACCTTGGGAATGCTTCACTTTTATCGAGTCAGTCATTCTTTTAATCTTAAATGCAGAGACAAACATGGACAAACATGGACGCACACACACACACACACACACACACACACGCTCCCCAGCACTTAGTGCTCGCTGCTCCTCAGAGTGTCCGTGGTTGCTCCTGGCAGTCCGTTCCATTTGGCATCCCTCTCTGTATTATTCTCATGTCACTCTAAAAAATTGAAGTGGGCAAAGAGATGAGAGGAAGAGAGTCTCCCCACTGAGACTCTCACACACACACACACACACAAAGACACACACACAGAGTTGGAGAAGGTCAATCTTCCTTCTGTCTCCTCTCCTGTTCATCTCTCTCTCTCTCTCTCTCTCTCTCTCTGTGAGAAGAATCCACAAGTGATGAAGCGAGGAGGCGTGAAACACTTGGACTGACCCCCGTCTCTCTTTTCAGTAGCAGCAGTCGTGACTTTCCTCTCTTTGTTTTCTTTATTTTGCTCCGTGCTCTCTCTCTTCTGCGGTGAGATTTGGAAAAAGAAAAGAAAAGAAAGGAAGAAGAAGAAGAAACAACTCCCTAAAGTCTCATTCTCGTCACTGGCATAAATAAATACATCAGGAGCTGAACGCATGACCAGACTGCAGCGAGGGAGAGAGAGAAGAAAGAAGAGAGAGAGAGAGACACTCATCCATTTTTCATGGCTGCTCGCTGAGAGAGAGAGAGAGAGAGAGAGAGAGAGAGAGTTCTTTTCTCCGTGGAGGAAGCCGTCCTCCAGCGGGTCGTGTCCTCGTGTTTCCCAGGAGGTTGTTTTTATTACATTTCTTCTTCCCGCTCTCCGAGGTTCTCCCGCTCGCTGCCAATCGACCGATCCGATTGGCCGCCGCGTCCCGGCGTGATCGCACGAGGAGAACCGCGTCCTCGGTCAACGTGGAGCCGCTGTCAATCGGCGCGGGGCCTGAGGGGGCGGGGCTTCAGAGGTCGTGCAGGAGGTCAGCGTGGAGCTGACGAGGAAAGACTGCAGCTGGATCTGTTCCTGTGTGTGTGTGTGGGTGTTTGTGTGTGTTTTTGTTTGTGTTTTTGTGTGTGTGTGTATGTGTGGGCGGGTGTGTGTCAGTGTGTTTGTGTGTGTGTTCGTGTGAGTGTCTGTCTGTCTGTCTGTGTGTACACTACCGTTCAAAAGTTTGGGGTCATCCAGACAATTTTGTGTCTTCCATGAAAACTCACTTTTATTTATCAAATGAATTGAAAATTGAATAGAAAATATCGTCAAGACATTGACAAGGTTAGAAATAATGATTAATATTTGAAGTATTAATTTTGTTCTTCAAACTTCAAGCTCAAAGGAAGGCCAGTTGTACAGCTTATATCACCAGCATAACTGTTTTCAGCTGTGCTAACATAATTGCACGAGGGTTTTCTCATCAGACATTAGTCTTCTAAGGCGATTATCAAACACAATGTACCATTAGAACACTGGAGTGATGATGAAATGGGCCTCTATACACCTCTGGAGATATTTCATTAGAAACCAGACGTTTCCACCTAGAATAGTCATTTACCACATTAACAATGTAGAGAGTGTATTTCTGATTAATGTTATCTTTATTGAAAAAACAGTGCTTTTCTTTGAAAAATAAAGACATTTCTAGGTGACCCCAAACTTTTGAACGGTAGTGTATGTGTGTGTGTTTCTGTGTGTCTGTCTGTCTGTGTGTGTGTGTGTGTGTGTGTGTGTGTTTCTGTGTGTGTGTGTGTGTGTGTGCCACTATAAATCTGGATAACCTTTCAGATGATAATCTTTTCCCTGATGACGCGTCCTCCATGTTAGACGATGCTCATTGAGACAGAGGGCTGGAAAATACAGCCAATCAGGGCTCAGGGTGACCTCATCGGGTTCTGGGTGACCTCGTAGGATTCTGGGTTTGGCCGTGGGGGTCTCGGGGTCTAAATCCCCCATGAGCCCTGACGGGAACAATCTATATCATATAAATGTTCTCACACTCACCAGCTGTCCATCATGAGGTCAGCTGGTCTCTGCTGGCCAATAGAATCGTCCCGCTGAAGGCTCTTTGTGTTAAATGACTCTCTACCTCCAGTGTGACGCCCCCCCCCCCCCCCCCCGTCTACACTCAGGCCGATCGATCAGCTTCATCAGCTCATTCCATCAGCCTCATTAGCCTCCACCTCGTCCTCCTCCTCCACCTCCTCTACACCTCCACTCCTCTCTTTCACCACCACTGCCTCCTCCTCATCCACCTCCTCCTCTTCCTCCTTTACCACTTCCTTTACCACCACCATGCACCACCTCCACCACCACCTTATCCTCCACCACCTCCACCACTAACAGATGGTCCCATTCCACCACCTGTGGGCAACTGAAGCTTCTCTTGAACCCCAGACCTTCAGAGTTCATCTCCTCCGCCGGTCGTTTGCTTTTCCACGCCGTCGCCTCGGGCCGCCGCCAAAGCGGCGAGGAGTCTCGGAGGAACCCGACGTCCTCGTCGGCGACTTTGATAGCCGGCCGCTATCGTTCATCAAAAACCGACTCTCGCGAAACCCAGGCGGCCGTTATCTGCATTTCTCTGACAGGCGGATCAGTTTGAAGCATCACGGCGAGTCGGAGCAGCAGACGGAGCGCCGGCCGGCGGCCGCCGAGCGAACCGCCGAGCGAGGAGACGAGCGAGGAGACGAGCGAGGAGACGAGCAAGGAGACGAGCGAGGCTTAACGAGTACCTCCCAAAAAACAAGTTATCCGGGCCGCTGCCCGTCAAGGATTTATGAAAGTCGCACGAAAAAATAAAAACGCTCGCTCGGCAGAATTCGTGGGAGAAATGTTCGACTGAGAGGAAAACGTCCCGTCTTATCTTCAGGTATGAAAAACAAACCTCATTTCTTTTTGGGGAGGGGGGGATTAATCATTTCTCTTTCCCCCTCCCCCCCTCCCCCTCTCTCCTTCTTGCACCAGCCTCATCTTTAATATCTCGGATATATATATATATATATATATAAATATATATATAAAAATAGATATATTATATATATATATATAAATACAAATTATATATATATTTATATATATATATATATATATATATATTCGTTCCACGCTGTCAGGCAATTCCTGCCTATCCGCGGCTGAAAAGTGTCTGTGCTTGGCTGATAAGAGACTGAAGGCCTGCTGTCCACATAGGAGGAGGAGGAGGAGGAGACCGAGAAAGAATAAGACTTACACTATTTAGGTATCATTTGTCGAGCAGAGCCAGCGGGGTTGGTGGCTTTGTGACCTAACTAGCGAGACACTTACACACTCCCGGCCTCGACTGGAGTGGACACATTAACACTGATGTTTGGAAGAGCTCCCGTGAGGCACTCCACTCGTCTGGAAGGAGAATTACTACATAAGAAGAAAAATCTCTCTCTTCCTCCTCCCCGGTCACACGCCGCTGATGGCATATCAGTGGAGGAAGATGAATCATTTGCATTTACATCAAATGGTGATGAGGGGAGAGGGAGAGGAAGAACGAGGGAGGGTTGAAGGTCAAGTTGTACTTCATAGAGGAGACACTCATCCTCTCTGGGGGGGAGATAAAGGAAGCTGCCCTGGAAAGTTCAGAGCTGGAGGAGAGAGGGGGGGGGGGGGAGAGAAGGAGGAGGGGGAGGGGAACATAGTGGAAGCGTAATGAACTGATGGAGTCATTCTGTGCCCGGGCAATATATATATATATATATATATATATAGAAATATGCATATATATACATATATATAAATATGTATATATATGCATATGCATATTTCTATAAATATATATATATACATATATAATATATACAAAATATTTATATATATCTATATCTATATAAACATATTTATATAGATATAGATATATTTATATGTATATATATTTATAGAAATATATATTTATAGAGAGAGAGAGAGTAATAAGATGAAAAGTCAGATGTAAAGTTTAAGATATTTCAGGTTGCTCTGTAAAAATCTTTCAACTGCAGAAAGTTATTTTTTTTTTTATCAAGCCCAGAAAGCCCAAAATGTTATGCTGAGTTTAATTAGTTTTTACATCAACAAGCTGACCCGCTGACAAAATGATCAACAACCTGGAAGGAGATTAAGCTTTCAGTTTGAACTGCCACACGGAATATGCCCACACACACACACACACACACACACACACACACACACACACACACACACACACACACACACACACACACACACACTCGCAAACACAGACTTGTGTTCAGTCTGTGCCCTTTGCTGAGGTTCCCCGCTATGCTACATGGAGCCCAATGCTCTCCCCCCCCTCACACACACACATAGATCTCTATGTATCAGACAGAATAAACCACATCGACTGTCTCCACCGGGGGTTTTCAGGATCGCGTAGAGAGGGCGGAAATTATAAAGTTTACGGCAAGACGACTTTAATCACAGCCCAGATACACATTAAACTCATCCTGAGGTGCATCATCATCATCATCATCATCATCATCGTGTTCAACGGGGTCGGTTCCATGTGCTCCGTGTCCCCGGCTGTGAGGTTAAAGTCTGTGTAAATTAATTAGAGGACGTGGCGTTCGTTTTTCCACGCCATCGTTATGGAAACGCAGAGCGTCGTGCATTGTCTCAATGGAGACCAAAGAAAGCTTTTTGCTTTAATTGTAAAGAAAATAATATCGCCAACAGCACCATCATCATCATCATCTTCATCCTCAACACGGAAACCAGGCACCTGTCCCTGAACGCATCATGAGCCCGGTCCACATGGACGAAGAGGGGGATTCTGGGACATATTTCTATATTTCATATTTCCTGAGTTTGTAGAGCGAGCGATCCGCCGGCTGATCCCGTTAACAGCTGATCCACGGTCGCCCGTGGTTACCGTGTGCACGATAATATATATTTAAAATATGCTTTCACAACGACTCCACATGCTCCGCTGCCGTCACCGCGGGCAACGAGTCACTAATTGAGATGAAGCACCGGCGATGTCTCTGTCCACGCCGTGATGTTTAACATTCGTGATGTCTGACTACGGACGATGTCATCACGAGTAGCATGAGGTCATCATGAGTAGCAGAAGGTCATCATGAGGAGCATGAGGTCATCATGAGGAGCATGAGGTCATCATAAGTAGCATGAGGTCATCATAAGTAGCATGAGGTCATCATGAGGAGCATGAGGTCATCATGAGGAGCATGAGGTCATCATGAGGAGCATGAGGTCATCATAAGTAGCATGAGGTCATCATGAGGAGCATGAGGTCATCATAAGTAGCATGAGGTCATCATGAGGAGCATGAGGTCATCATGAGGAGCATGAGGTCATCATAAGTAGCATGAGGTCATCATGAGGTCATCATGAGGAGCACGAGGTCATCATGAGTAGCATGAGGTCATCATGAGGAGCATGAGGTCATCATAAGTAGCATGAGGTCATCATGAGGAGCATGAGGTCATCATGAGGAGCATGAGGTCATCATGAGTAGCATGAGGTCATCATGAGGAGCATGAGGTCATCATGAGTAGCATGAGGTCATCATGAGTGGCATGAGGTCATCATGAGGAGCATGATGTCATCAATCGACTCAGCATGAGGTATGTGTGTGTGTGTCATCTTTGTGTGTCATCATGAGGACATGAGGTCATTGAGTAGCACGACATTCAGACCGTGACCTTTAGTTCGTGACATTGAGACCGTGACCTTCAGACTGTGACCTTCAGACTGTGACCTTAGACTGTGACCTTAGACTTTGACCTTAGACTGTGACCTTCAGACCGTGACCTTCAGACTGTGACCTTAGACTGTGACCTTAGACTGTGACCTTAGACTGTGACCTTAGACTTTGACCTTAGACTGTGACCTTAGACTTTGACCTTAGACTGTGACCTTCAGACCGTGACCTTCAGACTGTGACAAGGGCTTGACGTGACATTCAGACCGTGACCTTAGACTCTGACATTCAGACTGTGACCTTCAGACAGTGACCTTCAGACTGTGACCTTAGACTGTGACCTTAGACTTTGACCTTAGACTGTGACCTTCAGACCATGACCTTCAGAACGTGACCTTCAGACTGTGACCTTAGACTTTGACCTTAGACTGTGACCTTCAGAATGTGACCTTCAGACCGTGACCTTCAGACCGTGACCTTCAGACTGTGACCTTCAGACCAAGACCTCCAGACCGTCACATTCAGGCCATGACCTTTAGACCGTGACCTTCAGTATGTGACCTTAGACTGTGACCTTAGACTGTGACCTTCAGACCATGACCTCCAGACCATCACATTCAGGCTGTGACCTTTTGACCGTGACGTCCAGACCGTCACATTCAGGCCGTGACCTCCGGACCGTGACATGGAATATTTCTCTGTTTTGGCGATGAGGGAGCTGAAGGCGATTTTACCCGACGACCTACACGTCCGACCTTCCGTAGGACCGGGAGCTTTGGGCAGTGACAGGATCTGGAGCCCAAATATGAGCTTGTGTGAGGTGGCGAGGGAGAAAACAATATACCTCCTCTGGCTTGAGAAACAACCCCCTCCTCCTCCTCCTCCTCCTCGGAGAAGCATCAGGAAATGAATGGACGGCCTCCAGATGAAGGCGGAGGCTAAGCGGCCTTCAAGTCCCTCGTTCTCATTAATCCGCCGCCTATCAGCCAATTAGGCGGCGACTAATCAATTAAAATCCAATAATTGTCAAGCAAGCCACGACCAATCAGCTCCGTGATGGAAGGGTCCTCGGTCTCGGGCATCGGGCCTATTCCTGTCGCGATAACAAGAAGGAGAGGGCGAGGAAGAGAGAGGAGGAAGAGAGAGGTCGCTCCCAAGGACCGGAGAGAAGCAGCCGAGCTAAAGACGGAAGATAAGAACGGAGGGGGGAGAACCAGCTCTGTGGATATGGTGCTGAGGCTCCAGACGCCATCTGGAACCCAACATGGTTCTCCAGGGTGACGCAACAGAAGAACCGTTTCTGGTTCCACAAAGACCGTTTCGAACCAGGGTTCTCTAAAGAACCATTTCCTTAAAGAGTTCTTCAAAGAAACTATAAAGGTGCCTTAAAGAACCTTTAAAAAATGGTTCTCTGAGACACCTTCAGGAGGTGATGGTTCTTCGTAAAACCACGAAGAGTTTTAAAGAAACATTTAAGAACCATGATTTTTTGTTGTTTGTCTTCCACCTTTTTTACCCCCAGACTCCTCTGGTTGTATAGAAGTCTATCCTTCAATGTGTTAAAGCTGCATTCTCTCTACTGACCACCAGGGGTGACTCCTCTGGTTGTATAGAAGTCTATGCGTCATGTGTTGAAGCTGCATTCTCTCTCCTGACCACCAGGGGGCGACTCCTCTGGTTGTATAGAAGACGTCTGGAGATGTATGAAGACAATGAAAATAAATGAAAACGCACAACGAGATCATGAAGACGAGAAGGAGATAACCGAGCCGCTTTTGATTGTTCTTAACGAGATTAACGGTTTCGAGGAACCCTAACGAGGTGTGTGTGTGTGTGTGTGTGTGTGTGTGTGTCATTATACCTGGTGAGAGAGTCTATTAGGGGTGGATAAGAGCCGACGCTGGCAAGTATCCCCTGATACCCCCTCACTGCTGCTAGAATCGCACCTCTCCCTTTCTGTCTCTCTCTCCCCTCATCCCTCCATCATTTTGTGTTATCGCTGCGGCGGCCTAACGATGATGAAGCTGTGGACTCAGCAGAGGAGTCAGAGGGAGCATTACCTGTGTTACACACACACACACACACACACATCTGGTGTAATGCTGCCGGGGCAAAGCAGTGTGGGTTTATGCTCCGGCTATCAGCGTCATTATCAGCGCCGCCTAATAGCTCAGTTAGAGCTACGTGGTAATGTGTGTGTGTGTGTGTGTGACAGGATTACGGGTTGGATCAGAACCCGAGGGGGGGGGGGGGGGCTCTGTCACATTTGTGTCCTTGGAAAAATAATCAATTCATCGCTTTTTGGACGTGGACAAAGAAGAAGAAAAAAGAAGCGAGGTGGTTGGGGGGAGAAAAAAGGGGGAGGGGCCCAGAGACAAGGGCAGACAGCCAAAGGGGCGGAGCTTATAGGCTCCATGCACAAAGCAGAACAGGCAGGAAAAATATATATATCAATATCAATATATATACACATATATTATTACTATTACTATTATTATTATAATTGGCCTGAGGCCAGGGAGACGCTGTGACGATGAAGAGGAGGAAGGCGGAGCTACGGGACCGACTGCAGCGTCACGAGCTCGCCATTTAACGTGATAACACGTTGATGCTAAGCGGTTGGGCGTGAGACGGGAGTCTCTCACATGACGCATGAGTCTGATGGCTTTACGGTGAAACACACTATTTGCACTTTCGGCCCCCGTAGGCGCCGAGGCCTCATAATCATAGTCGCCCTCCGTTAATTACAGCCTCCGGTTTAATTGCCGTTGCTTAATATAAATAATAACACATTTATTTGCACACACACGGTTGACAAAATCTGATTAACTGCTAACCGAGGCGCCAATTATGGATATTATTATAATTGGAGGGCAGAAGTGAGTATCCGTAAAGTAACATGATAATCACGCTCCATACACGTGAATACAGGAGATGCTAATGCAGCAGCTTATTACATAATGATGACATCATGTACTGTTCATGGGTTTACACTCATGTCATGTAAAAGTACAAATATTATTTTTTGGGGCTTATTTGTGCTCTTTTTGTATTATTTAGCCCTTTTTTTGCCATATCTGTGCAGGCGTATGTATGTGTGTGTGTGTGTGTGTGTGTCTCTGTGTGTGTTCCTGTTTGTCTGTCTGTGTGTGTGTGTGTGTGTGTGTGTGTGTGTGTGTGTGTGTTGCGAGCATCTTATGAACTCACTCCGGTGGCTGAAGTTGGAAATGAGAATCCCAGTAAACACTGTGTGTGTGTGTGTGTGTGTGAGTTCTGGTTCAGTAGAAGAGTTTTGGGAGGTTAGCCATCTTTTTTTCCACATGCCAAAACACAGAGGTCAAATCCAGAGGTCACGACCTCGGAGCTCCTGGAATAAACACAATGATGTTTATTCCATATGAATGTTGTGGGTTGAAAAAGAGTCATGCAGATGTACAGGTGTGTGTGTCTGTCTGTGTGTGTGTGTGTGTGTGTGTGTGTGTCTGTCTGTGTGTGTGTGTGTGTGTGTGTGTGTCTGTCTGTGTGTGTGTGTGTGTGTGTGTTTATGTACATATATAGACGTCTGAGGTGACCTCTTTTTATCTTCTTTTTTTTCATAATTCCGGATAGAAAAACACGGGAACGCGTGAGCTCATGCAATGAACACTTTAAAGCCGGAAAACCAGCGCACGCATCCGGTAAAAAGTCCTGGAGGGAGTCCTGCTTGGTCAAACTCTGTGAGATGTGTTGACCTAGTACTGAGTGTGTGTGTGTGTGTGTGTGTGTGTGTGTGTGTGTGTGCGCGTGTGTAGTTGTGTGTGTGTTAAATAGAGAGAGAGAGAGAAACACCACAAGTCTGGGTTCTTTGAGTTACAGCCTGTGTGTGTGACAAAACGCTATTATATATCTGTGTGTGTGTGTGTGTGTGTATCCAGGCCTCAGTGCAGTGGGGAGCGGCATCATTCCATAACAATAAGCCAGAGTCATAACTAGCACACGCCTCTTCAAATGACATCAAGAGGATTTTCTATCAGACACACACACACTCTAGGCCTAGAGGACACACACACACACACACACACACAAGAACACCGGATGATGGGGATGAAGGCGAGATGGCGATGACAGAGAGAGAAGGTCAACGTCAATGAGAAAGCGAGACAATGGAGACGAATGACCGGAGACAAATCCAGAAATAGAAGAGAAAAGAACAAGCAGGCGACCAGGTGTGTCCTCAAGTGTGCATTCTCTCCACTGACCACCAGGGGGCGACTCCTCTGGTTGTATAGAAGTCTATATAGTGACTCTACTTCTCTTGATGTATTCCCTCATAACGTCTGAGGTGCTCTTTTATCTTCTTTAAATTTTCATAATTGGATGGCCGGAGACCAGACCATGAAGAACGCTTTAAAGCGGAGCTCAAGCGCGCACATGTATTAGTCCTGGACGGAGCCTGCTTGGCAAATTTAAAGTGTTGACCACTACGTTGTATGTGCAGGGCGGCTGAGTGGTGCTGTCAATGCAGTTGGTGTTAAATAGTGATGCCCTCACAGTCTGGGCCTCTGTGAGCGCCTATGTAGTGTGCACAAATCGCTAATTACATTCTTGGTCTTGTTGTGTTTCCATCAATGCAGTGGGAGCGAAGGCATTCACTTGCCCAACAAGCCAGAGGTCAAACTAGCACCGACGCCTCAATGTACATCAAGAGGATTTTTCTATTTTCCCCAGACAGTTGTTCCGTGAGGACACACACACACACACACACACTTAGCAACAGAAAGTGAATGATGGGTTGCATGAAGTGCGAGAGGCTTATGACAGATATGAGATGACAATCAATAAAACGTGTTCAAATGGAGACATGACCGGAGACAATGTAGAAAGTAAACGACAGCAGGCACGCATGTGTCCTAAGTGTGATTCTTCCAACACCGAGAGAACTGTGAGGCGTATAAGTGCTCTATTTTTTGATGTATCCCTCGTGGAATATGTATAATTGATGAGTTTGTCTTTCTAGTGTTCAAGTCTTCTACACAGCATGATGTCAGTCATTGATATTAGTGGTCTGTAGAGTCATTACAGCTCATGAACAGTGGGTACGCTCTTGCAATAAAGAGTCTTTAATATATAGTGTATCCATTCAACGGTGTGATTTTTATCAGAAACAAACTAAGTGTTAGCGCACATTTCCACATGGACAAACACCGAGGGGCGACTGCCCGGTGTACGAAGAAACGGTGCATTCAATGAGTTGGTGCATTATAAAAGAGGGCATTGTGGTTGAAAAGTCACGCAGTGTCAGCTGCTGACCTCGGGACCTACTTTGTCGAGTTGCACCTCGTCTGGGGGGGTTTGAAATGTCATAAAACGTTCTTTAAGGTCCTTTTTCGTTCGTTCCGGCCGTCGCATTGACACATGGCGTTCTAGACTCATCTGCTGAATCGCTCATCAGAATGGCGAGGAAGCACCGCAGAGGTCCGGAGAGCGGGGAAAAAGACCTAGAAGGAGCACGGAGCGCAGCTGTGCATGCTCGCCCATTACGGATGTGGCTATTTTTGTATGTAGTGTGCTCTAGGGTGTTTGGATCAAAGTGCGAGCACACAAAACGACAAGTGGGGAGGACTCAATGAGTTAAACGTTGAAAATAGTGGTTCGCCCATGATGTGCAGACGCCTCAGTGCAAGTGGGATAACCGAAAGATCACCAACACAAAACCGAGTCACAAATCCAGTCAGGTGTTCAGTGCTTCCAGCTCAACGGTTTTTGCAAGTCACGACACACTCAACGTTACAGACCAACGTAACGTCCGCACGACAAGGAACCAACGGATAGGCGGTCGTGAAAAGCGAGTACGCGGAGAATCAATAAATTTTGAAAACTTGTTGTTTTTCAGAAGTTATTTACCAGTGAGGACTAACGAGGACAACTGCAGGGAGACGGGTATGAGATGAGACTGACATCTTCAGAGGCCTGAAGGACAGTGAAGAAGAGACTGACATGGTGGTGGTCATGGCGGGGAAGGACAGGTGAATCGACTGATGACCACCAGGGGGCGACACCGGTGAAGACAGTCAAGGTGAGCTGCAGTTGTCCATGAGCCGCGAAAGGGGGAAGGGAAATACAGTCTGGTCAGAGTGTATGAGGATCTAAAATGGACTGACGAGGTGGCGTGGTCAAGTGCTTCTCGTACTGACCCCCAGGGGGACTCATCTGGTTTAGTAGCTCGGTGAAGTGACAGTGAAGGGAAGGCTGACCTCTGGATGAGTGCAGTGTTACAAGCGACATGAAAAACACTGAACACAGGGGGAAGCTTCTCGAAAGCCTTGTTGAGAGTCACAGTGCGAGCGTCAGTGTCGCCCTGCCCTCACTGACCGCTGCACACCGTGTGTCCTCCATCTAGGGACTCAAAGTCACGAACATGGTGAAGAAAGCCTGATTCAGAAATAGACTCCAGCCGAGCGCCTGGATTGTCGCCCATTTGTGAAGGCGTTTATTGAGGGGCCAATCAGGCCAATAAAGGCCCCAAAGACGACATTTATTCATGAACAAACAGTCTCCAGAAAACCTGAGCCGTCTGGTATTATTTAAATCACTTTTATTATTACACTAACTCCCGGTGCATTTATCTGTACCTCCAGCCCCCTGACGTCCGACCATCATTTATCACTTTAAGCGAAAGACCCCAGAACATCGGGGTAAGGGACTCAGGAATTACATGAGGGGAGACATATGAGCGAGGGCATATTCTCGAGCTTAAAGGCTCCGGAAATGTGCATCGCCAGGTCAAAAGGCCCGCTCGAGCTGTGACGGTTCTAGACAGTATGATATAGTGAGGGTTTCATCGCCCAATGTGCAACACTCATCGAGCGATCAACACCGGACACACACACGGACGCACTATAGACACTCAGAGGAAATTTTGGAAAAAAACCTTGTTGGTTTTTCAGAAGTTTATTTACCGAGTGAGGGACTAACGAGGAAATGGGCTGCAGGTGAGACGGTTATGAGGATGAGACTGACGAGGTGGGCGTGGTCAGAGGCCGGTGAGAGGACAGGTGAAGGGAATGAGACTGACGAGGTGGGCGTGGTCAGAGGCCGGTGAGAGGACAGGTGAAGGGAATGAGACTGACGAGGTGGGCGGTCAGAGGCCGGTGAGAGACAGGTGAAGGGAATGAGACTGACAAGGTGGGCGTGGTCAGAGGCCGGTGAGAGGACAGGTGAAGGGAATGAGACTGACGAGGTGGGCGTGGTCAGAGGCCGGTGAGAGGACAGGTGAAGGGAATGAGACTGACGAGGTGGGCGTGGTCAGAGGCCGGTGAGAGGACAGGTGAAGGGAATGAGACTGACGAGGTGGCGGTCAGAGGCCGGTGAGAGGACAGGTGAAGGGAATGAGACTGACGAGGTGGGCGTGGTCAGAGGCCGGTGAGAGGACAGGTGAAGGGAATGAGACTGACGAGGTGGGCGTGGTCAGAGGCCGGTGAGAGGACAGGTGAAGGGATTGAGGCTGAGCAGCATCTGGAATGACGTGGCAGTCAGTCTAACAAGCAGACGGGATGAAAACACTAATAAAAAGAAGGTGTGGAGCTAAATTGTTCCGAAATGTCTTCTTTTTGTTGACGAGTCAGCAGTGGCAGAGCGTCCGTGTCGTCCCCCCCCCGTCCCCCCCACAGGTGACCCGCTGCACACCTGTGTCCTCCACAGACCTCCACACAGTCAACAACACGGTGAAGAAAGCCTCGACTCTCTGAACCACGTGACCCTCTCCTAGTCCCGTCAGCAGCGTGGGCGCCGCCGCCCCCCCCCCCCCCCCCATTCCAGTGAATGGCGTTTGATTGAAGGGGCCGCAATCAGGCCAATAAAGGCTCATTGTGCGTCACATTTTATTTTTCATTGAACAAACAAGTCTCCCAAGAAAACCCCGCTGAGCCTTCTGTGTTATTATTTAAATAACAACTTTTATATATTTGACATCTTAATCTTTTTTCCCTTTGGTGCTTATTTTTTTATTTCTCTCAACGCCTCCATTTGCCCCCCCCCCCCCCCCGTCCGTCCGTCCGTCCATCATTTATGCCACTTTTGAAGCGGTAATAGACCTCTCCAGTAATCATTCGATAGGACTCAGGAATTACATGAGGGGAACATATGAGGGGGGGGGGGGGGGGCGTACAATGGCTCTCGAGGACTTAAAGGCCCAAATTAGACATCCGTCAGGTGCACAAAGGGCCGTCGAGCTGCTGATCGGTTCTATTGAGAGAATATGAAATATTAAAGTCCTGCAGGAGTTCTCAATCAAAACGCTCACACACACACACACACACACACACACACACACACACGGCCACCTATAGGTGCATCTGCGGATGAGAGGACAATTTAGAGAGTGGTCATCCATCAGCCCCCCGGGTACAGGGCTGTGGATGGTGATTATAGGGGGGGGGGGGGGTATCACTTCTCCTGATTGATCCTCTCTCCCCTCCGGGTCACAGTTCATCCGTGTGACCGGTGCACACCGCTCACGTGGCAAAAAGTCCAGAGCCCATCAATCTATAGCACGTCTGGCGAGTGTGTATTAGTATTAGTGTGTGTGTGTGTGTGTGTGTGTGTCAGACTTTTCCTCATCCAGATTTTTTTTTTCCCGAGGCGCTAAATAATTCAGCGATCCGCTTCTCACTGCTCAATATATTAGAGGAAGTATCGAAATGTTGAAATTGAGGAGGAGAGGTGGAGGAGAGTAGAGCAATAACACTCCCTCGGTGCCTCCTATATATCGGTCTTCTTCACCTCCATTTTTTTTCTTCCTCCAGCTGCTGCCTCCTCTCCTTTAGTCTGACCCGTTTTACTGTGTGTGTGTGAGTGTGTGTGTGTGTGTGTGTGTGTGTGTGTGTGTGTGTGTGCGCACGAGGCCGAGAACAAGGACGCCCGTGTGTATGTCACCGCTGCTTCAAGCAGGAGCTCGATTCACACACTCAAGCCCAGTTCGTCGAGTGTGTGTGTGTGTGAGTGTGAGTGTGTGTGTGAGTGTGTGTGTGTGTGTGAGCGTGTGTGTGTGAGTGTGTGTGTGTGCCGCCGCGGCTCTTGGTTGTTTTCATCTTTTTTTTCTTCTACCCCGCAGGTTTTTTGAAGCGTTAGCGACAAAACACGACGACACGAGACGTGACCTTTCGCTGTCGTCGAGTGTCGGGACAAGGACCGCGCGGGGGGGGGGGGGGTGGTTACCATGGCGACGACGGTTCCGGTCACACGGCTAACTATAGACCAGATTTTGCGCAGCCCGTTGAGAGGGATCGCCGACCTGGCCTTGTGTCGAATCTGGCACGCCGTGTGTGTGTGTGTGTGTGTGTGTGTGTGTGTGTGTGTGTGTGTGTGTGTGTGTGTGCGTGTGTGTGTGTGTGTGTGTGTGTGCACCCCCACCAGAGACCAGGACACAGGGTCGTTTATGCTAAACAGTGAGAAATAAAAACGGATTGTTCTAAGATGTGAGAGCCTCGAACGCCCGGCGAGAGAATCGGGGATTATCCCGGTGTGTGTTTGTTGGTTTGTTTGTTTGTTTGTTTGTTTGTTTACCGTCAACATGTCCGAACAAATCTCGCCCACCGGCACTTTTCCGACGTTACAGGTCCACCACGTCTTCTTCTTCTTCTTCTTCTTCTTCTTCTTCTCTGTTCATGATGAAACGAGTGTGGTGTTTTGGTGTGTCTGTCTGTGTGCGTGTGTGTGTCTGTGTGTGTGTGTGTGTGTGTGTGTGTGTGTGTGCGCGCCTCCTCATCTTGTTTTCTCCACCGTCTCTGTGCTCGGTGCCCAAGAGGAGTCTCTCCTCTCAGGGTGAATGGCTCTGTGATCTCTCCTGGCATCCATCTTCCAGGCGGCGCTCCGGGCTGACACACACACACACACACACACACACACACACACACACACACACACACACACACACACACACTCATACACACACACACAATGGGAACGCTCGGGGCTCACCTCTCGCCTCCTGCTGACTCAAGTCAAACCCAAAAGTTTCATCTTCTCGCACCCCGCTCGAGTGAGTCTTTACTTAGGAACACACATGCACTCACACACACACACACACTCACACACACACACACACACACACTCACACACACACACACACACACTCATACACACACACACAATGGGAGCTGGGAGCTACCTCTAGCACTGCTGCTGACTCAGTCAAGCCAATTTTCATCTTCTCACTTTTTCCCCGCTCAGTGAGTCTTTGCCAAGACACACTCACACACACTCACACACACACACACACACACACACACACACACACACACACACTCATACACACACACACAATGGGAACGCTCGGGGCTCACCTCTCGCCTGCTGCTGACTCAAGTCAAACCCAAAAGTTTCATCTTCTCGCACCCCGCTCGAGTGAGTCTTTACTTAGGAACACACACTCACACACACTCACACACACACACACACACACACACAATGGGAAAGTGTGTTTTTGCTCCATCCGCCCATCCCTGCAGACAATCTCCACATCGCACACAAACAAGCCGTATCGCTCTCTCCACTCGCATTCATGTGTTTACAGGCAACCCCACGTATAAGGGGGGGGGGGGGGGAGTAAATGTAAACGAACATGCTCAGATTACCGATACGTGAAACTGCTCACTGCTTATCTCGCCTGGAAAGAAACACGCGCCGGATGAATTTGCAATTCCAAAAAAATAAAAAACTGTGAGATATGGAAATCCCCCACAGCGCCATCTTTGATTCACACCCAATGAGCACGGCCTGGCGGGAGTACGGTGGCCATGATGACCCAAAAAAACAACAACGTTGAATGCAAGAGAACACACATAATATAATATATTATGTTATATTATATTATATTATGTTATTATATATTATCTTATATTATATTATGTCATGTTATATTATGTTATATTATGTTATATTATATTATATTATGTTATAATACATTATATTATATTATGTCATGTTATATTATGTTATATTATATTATGTTATAATATATTATTTTATATTATATTATGTCATGTTATATTATGTTATATTATGTTATATTATATTATATTATGTTATAAATAATATATTATCTTATATTATGTCATGTTATATTATGTTATATTATGTTATATTATATTATATTATGTTATAATATATTATATTATATTATGTCATGTTATATTATGTTATATTATGTTATAATATATTATATTATATTATGTCATGTTATATTATGTTATATTATATTATATTATGTTATAATATATTATCTTATATTATATTATGTCATGTTATATTATGTTATATTGTGTTATATTATATTATGTTATAATATATTATATTATATTATGTTACGTTATGTTATATTATATTATGTTATATTATGTTGTTATGTTATGTTATGTTATATTATGTTATGTTATGGTATGTAATGTTATATTATATCATCACAGCCTCTAGTTCCCCACACACATAACATGGAGGCCGACTGTAAACAAAAATAAACTGTGTGCGCCGGGCGCCACCTCGCCGATGCTATTAACGGAAAACAGCGTCCGACTTTGATAGGGCCGGCAATGCATGATGGGAGAGAGAGAGCGCCTCTCTCTAACGCGCCGTGAGAGGCGTAAAGTGGAGAGGAAAGAGAGACTGAAGTGTCCCGGAGACACGAGAGAGCCTGAAGAGGCTTTTAGTCCGACTCCTTACCGCGAGGAGGCCGTAATGGGCAAGAAGGACCCGCAAGAAGGGGAGTGCAGGAGACGCCATTGCACTAAATACATCTGTGTGTGTGCGTGTGTGAGTGTGTGAGTGTGGTTATGGATCTCGAGGAAATGCAGGATGAGTCCTCGAGCACCACTCCCCTGCAGATCTCTCATATTCATATATGCATCAGATGTAGAGGACACGCACACACACGCACGCACACGCACACACGCACACACGCACACACACTAACGGCAGCTTGGCCTCTGAA
>NC_079407.1:3381167-3386167 GCF_029220125.1 Pseudoliparis swirei
CAAACATCAAGACACCGTCACCGTGACAACGAAGAAGATCCCAGAGACAAAAGTGTCGACAGCAAAAACATGTCTTCATTTTCCCCACTTCACATGTTCTGGATGTGCAGCTTGTGGTGGATGTCTCCGACCGGCTCCTGCTCCCTGCATGTGTTCATGCAGCGATGAGGAGGTTTCACTTCTTTGTTCTTCGCCTCATAAACAATAAGCAACAAACAACCTGGTTGTAAATAAAATCTTTTGGATTAACAGTTCCTCTCCGAGGACGTTCTAATAGTCTGACGTATCCTCAGAGCTTCTGGTCTGTTTTAATATTCCTCTTTCTTCCTTTGATGTTAACAAGCTTTGTTTAATAGCTTTGTTTAACCCCCCCCCCCGAAAAAACAGAGTGCATTTCATGGAGAGGTCTCTTTGATGGGAGAACTTGGGTATGGGGGGGGGGGGGAGAGGAGATGGGGAGGAGAGAAGAGGGGAAGGAGAGGGGAAGCAGAGAAGAGGGGAAGGAAAGGGGAAGGAGAGGAGATGGGAAGGAGAGGAGAGGGGAAGGAGGAGAAGAGGGAAGGAGAGGAAGGAGAGAAGGGAGGAGAAGGGAAGGAGAGGAGATGGGAAGGAGAGAAGAGGGGAAGGAGAGGAGAGGGGAAGGAGAGGAGATGGGAAGGAGAGGAGAAGGGAAGGAGAGGGGAAGGAGAGGAGAAGAGGGGAAGGAGAGGAGGGGAAGGGAAGGAGAGGGGAAGGAGAGGAGATGGGAAGGAGAGAAGAGGGGAAGGAGAGGAGAGGGGAAGGAGAGGAGATGGGAAGGAGAGGAGAGGGAAGGAGAGGGGAAGGGAAGGAGAGAGGGAAGGAGAGAAGAGGGGAATGAGATGGGAAGGAGAGAAGAGGGGAAGGAGAGGGGAAGGAGATGAGAGGGGAAGGAAAGGGGAAGGAGAGGAGATGGGAAGGAGAGAAGAGGGGAAGGAGAGAGATGGGAAGGAGAGAAGAGGGGAAGGAGAGGGGAAGGAGAGAAGAGGGGAAGGAGAGGAGAGGGGAAGGAGAGGAGAGGGGAAGGAGAGGAGAGGGGAAGGAGAGGGGAAGGAGAGGAGAGGGAAGGAGGAGGGGAAGGAGAGGGGAAGGAGAGAGAGGGAAGGAGAGGAGAAGGGAAGGAGAGGAGAGGGGAAGGAGAGAAGAGAGGAGGGGGAGGAGAGGGGAAGGAGAGGAGAGGAGATGGGAAGGAGAGGAGATGGGAATGAGAGGAGAGAAGAGAAGAGGGGAAGGAAAGGGAGAGGAGAAGGGAAGGAGAGGGGAAGGAGAGGAGAGGGGAAGGAGAAGGGAAGGAGAGGAGAGGGGAAGGAGAGGAGAGAAGAGAAGAGGGGGAGGAGAGGGGAAGGAGAGGAGATAGGAAGGAGAGAAGAGGGGAAGGAGAGGAGAGGGGAAGGAAAGGGGAAGGAGAAGGGAAGGAGAGGAGAGAAGAGAAGAGGGGGAGGAGAGGAGAGGGGAAGGAGAGGAGATAGGAAGGAGAGAAGAGGGGAAGGAGAGGAGAACGGAAGGAGAGGAGAAGGGAAGGAGAGGGGAAGGAGACGTAAAGCTAACGCGCCACACAGGAGCTGTTAGCAAGAGGGATGTACAAATAGAGAGATACGTATATATATTTATATATATATATAAATGTATATATATATATTTATATATGAATATTTATATATATATGTCTATAAATATGTATATATATTTATATATACATATGTATAACTATATATATATATATATACATACATAATATAGCTGAACATTTGTTTTCAGAGCTCTCTCACAGATTTCCTCTCCTGACATCAAACCTGAATGTTTCCCAACTTTGGGATCCGAGACTTCTAAAAGCGTCAGATCTGTGAGGCGGCGTCCGTCAGCGAGACGAAGGGGAACAAAGGGTCGCCATGGTAATAACACAAAGAGCCCGGGAGCGGGGACAAATGGAGACGGATGCGACCCCGGCCGTCCCCCCGTTGTCATCACCGGCCGCTCAGAGAGGGGCGTTCAGACGCCCTCTCTCCCTTTGAGGCACGACCTCGGCACGCGGGAGGAAGCCGCCGCCCTCCTTCTCTTTCTCTCGCCGTAATCTCCCGGCGGTGATGAGCTTCCTCCGGGAGAAATGACTCCGACAAATTGATCTCCTTTCGTCCTTTTTACTTGTAGGAGCTTTTTGTGTGTGTGGCGGAACAGGGAGGAGCTCGCCGAGCACCCGAGGGTGGCAGGCCGCGCTCTGCGCCCGCTAACGTTTTGACTGACACCTTCAGAGTGGAGAGGGGGGGGGTAGGGGGCGGGGCTTAAGGCGACCCGACTTTGCTAATTGGGTGACTGAGTCGGTGGTGAGCAGGTGGTGGGGGGGGGGGCGGTTCAATCCCCGGCCTGGTCGATGTGTCCTTGAGCAAGGCACTGATAGGCTTCTTCCGTAAACACCTTGATATCTCTCACTCCTCGCTCTATTATTCTCTCTCTCCGTTCTATCACTTTCGCTCACATTTCCGCCCTCCCTCCCTCCCTTTCTCCTTCTTTCCTCCCTCCCTCCTTCCCTTCCTCCCTTCCTCCTTCTTCCTTCTTTCCTCCCTCCCTCCTTCCCTACATTACATTACATGTCATTTAGCAGACGCTTTTATCCAAAGCGACTTACAATAAGTCCCTTCTCCTTCCTTCCTGCCTTCCTTCCTTCCCTCCCTCCCTCCCTTCCTTCCTTCATTTTTCCCTTCCTTCTTCCCTCCCTTCCTCCCTTCTTCCTTCTTTGCTCCCTCCCTCCTTCGCTACATCCCTTCTCCTTCCTTCCTTCCTTCCCTCCCTCCCTCCCTCCCTTCCTTCCTTCATTTTTCCCTTCCTTCCTCCTCCTTCTTCACTCCCTTCCTTTTTTCTTCCTTCTTTCCTCCCTCCCTCCTTCCCTGCTTCTCTCCCTCCCTCCTTCCTTCCCTCCTCCTTTTTCCTCCCTCCCTCCTTCCCTGCATGCTTCCCTCCCTCCTTCCTTCCTTCCTTTCTTCCATCCCCTCCTCCTTTTTACCTCCCTCCCTCCCTTCCTCCTTCCCTCCCTCCCTCCATTTCTCTTTCCTTCTCTCCCTTCCTTCCTTATCCCCTCCCTCCCTTCCTCCTTTCCTTCTTCCCTCCCTCCCTTTCTCCTTCATTATTTCCTTCCTCCCTTCTTCCCTCCTTCCTTCCCTCCCCCCCTTTCCCCTTCCTTCCTTCCTCCCTCCCTTCTTCCTTCTTTCCTCCCTCCCTCCTTCCTTCCTTCCTCCCCCCCCCCTGGACCTCGGGGCAGTTACAGCCGACTCAGGATCAAACCCCCTCCTAAAAATAAAAGTGAGTTAAAGTTTTGTCTCTTTCAATCGTCCGTCGATTTCAATCTTAATTAAAAAAGTGCCTCGCCTCCTGTCTTTGCCTGTCTGAGCCCCTGTGTGAGTGTGAGTGTGTGAGTGTGTGTGTGAGTGTGTGTGTGTGTGTGTGTGTGTGTACACGGCGGCGGTGGCGAGGGCCGCATTCGAGGACAAGCCGGAGAGTGATTGATGGCCGAGATACTGGGAAATGAATTGCTGATAAAAAGCTCAGAGTCGAGAAAGGTTAGTAGGCAAGTGAAGTATGTGTGTGTGTGTGTGGGGGGGGGGGGGGGGGAGTGTATGTGTGTGTGTGTGTGTGTGTGTGTGTGTCTCAGACAGACAGATACAAGCAAGGCGTTGTCCGTGCCAACGCAGATTCACGCCTCCTCTATCCGTCTCTTTGTGACGTCTCCACGACTGACAGGGGAGTGACACACACACACACTCACACACACACACACACACACATTCACACACACACACACTCATACACACACACACACTCACACACACTCGAGCAAGGCTTACTTCCACGCCACGAGGAGGGTTTTGCCTGTGCAGCCGAGCAGCCGGAGACTGTAAAGAATCCTCAAGTTTAAATACGACTCTCAATCTCTCTTCTTTTTCATTCTCTCTTTTCTTCCCCTCCTCCCTCCCTCCCTCCCTCCCCTCCCTCTCTCTCTGTTTGCGGACGCATTAGCTGAGCGAGGCGTTTAACACCCTTCAAACATGCGCCTCTCCGTTTTTCATCTTCTCTGTTTGGACTGAGAGAAAATCCCATTTGTGCCGAATTGACAGAGCTTTGAGGCTGAGGCCGCCTGGAACAGATGAGACAGAGAGAGAGGGGGAGAGGGAGAGAGAGGGAGGGATAGGGGGAGAGAGGGCGAGAGGGATGGATAGGGGAGAAAGGGAGAGAGAGAGGGGGAGAGAGAGAGAAAGAGGGAGAGAGAGAGAGGAAGAGAGAGAGAGATGTGTGTGTGTGTGGGCATCGTTGGCATAAATGGTTCACATCCCACTTTTTTTTCTGGCACCTCGTTAACTGCAGAGGAAGGAAGGAAGGAAGGGAGGGGAGTAGGAGGGAGGATGTGACGGAGGGAAGGAAGGAAGGGAGGAAAGTAGGGAGGGAAGTGGGAGGGAGGATGTGAAGGAGGAAAGGAGGAAAGGAAGGAAGGAAAAAAGGGAAGGAGGAAAGGAAGGAAAGAAGGGAGGGAGGAAGGGGGGAAATGGGAGAGAGAGTCATAGAACGGAGAGAGAAAAAAAATTAGAGCGAGGTGTGAGTGAGAGATAACAAGGTGTTTACAGAAGAAGCCTCTCTGCCCCCCCCCCCCCCCCCTCAGCTCCCATTAGGGTGAACTGAGCGCCGGGTGGAAAATGCTGCGCTGATAATGGCCGTGATGGGAGAGACGATGATAGCAATCACGGTAACCACGATAATCATGTGTGTGTGCGTGTGTGTGTGTGTCTGTGTGTCTGTCTGTGTGTGTGTGTGTGTGTTCTCGTTGTATTGTCCCGTCCCGGTGCCGGTAATGGACCCCGGGAGAAGCTTTCTGTGGAGGTGATGGAGCGTCTTTGGCCTTCCAGGTGGAAGCGGAGAGGAAACCGCTGCATGAGGCCGACCTGCTGCTTCCATGGAAACATGAAACACATGTATGTCAAAATAAAATCCATACATGT
>NC_079407.1:3391167-3396167 GCF_029220125.1 Pseudoliparis swirei
ATATAGAAGTGTACAAGTAAGATAAAGTAAAATACAAAACAAAATATATGTAAATATACAACACACATGCATACACAACACACAACAACACTGACAAATCAAATACAAAAATATTAAATATAGACAGAGTGCAAAAACCAAAGTGTGTGTATGAGTGCAGAGCAAATGAAATGAAGGGTTAGGGTGATCTGGCAAGAGGTGATCTGTTGTAGAGCCTCATAGCCGTCGGCAGGAATGTTCTCCTGTATCTGTCCTTGTGGCAGCGGAGCGTGAGGAGACGCTTGGAGAAAGTCCTCCTCTGTCCCTGTAGGAGGTGGTGGAGAGGGTGGTCCGGGTTGTCCAATATGGACACAAGTTTCTTCAACGTCCTCCTCTCCACCACCTGTTCCAGGTGCTCCAGCCTACCTAACCAGTTTGTTAAGACGGCTGGTGTCACCGGCTCCGATGCTGCTCCCCCAGCAGACAATGGCGAAGTGCAGCACACTGGCCACAACCGACTGGTAGAACATCTCCAGCATCTTGCTGCACACGTTGAAGGATCGAAGCTTTCTCAGGAAAAAGAGTCGACTCATCCCTTCTTGTACACAGCGTTGATGTTGGCCTTCCAGTTCAGTCGGCTGTCGATGAGACGCCCAGGTACTTGTACCTCCACCATGTCCACGCCTCACCCCAGGACACTCAGAGGGAGGAGCTGTCGCCTTCCTCCTGAAGTCCACCACCATCTCTGGTCTTGGCCACGCTCAGCCGCAGGTGGTTCTCATCGGCCCACTTTACAAAGTCACTCACCACTGCCCTGTACTCCTCCTCCCGCTCCATCCCTAATACACCCGACCACTGCAGAGTCATCAGAGGTACTTCTGCAGATGGCATGACTCCGTGTTATACTGGAAGTCACTGGTGTACAGGGTGAAGAGGAAGGAGACAGAACAGTTCCCTGTGGGTACATCACTGACCACCGTTCCAGACAGCACACGCCCCATTCTGACAAACTGTGGTCTGCCTGTGAGGTAGTCAGTGATCCAGGGAGATGGTGGGCGCCACACCGGGCCACCCGCAGCTTCTCACTCAGCAGCAGTGGCTGGATGGTGTTAAATGCACCTGAGAAGTCAAAGAAAGTGACTCACAGAGACACGGGTTCCATCCAGGTGCGACTGAGCTCGTTGCAGCAGGTAGATGATGGCGCCACTCCCACATGTGGCTGGTAAGCAGATTGCAGAGGGTCCCACGACGATTTCACCTGTGGCCGGAGGTGGGCCAAGTCCAGCCTCTCCAGCACCTTCATCACATGGGAGGTGAGGGCCGGTCGGTAGTCGCTGAGGCCAGATGGTGTTGACTTCTTTGGGACAGGGACCAGGCACGACGCCTTCCACAGCACTGACTTCCCCACAGCCTCAGGCTGAGGTTGTCGAGCACGGGATCCCCCTCCACCCACACCCACACCACCCACACCCCCTCCACCCACACCCACACCACACGGAGGATTTCACCCATATTGCTCTTGTCGAGGGATTATTTCATCTTTAGCCCGACGACGAGGAAAACCCTCGTATGTCCACAACCATCTGCTGCAACTCGACTGCAAAAAACACAAAAAACACAAATAACATAAATAACACAAAAACACAAAAACCTAAAAAACACAAATAATACAAATAACACAAAACACAACAACACAAATAGCTCCATCGACGGGCCAATCAGACGACGACGTGACCACCAGCCCAGAGGGTCTGGGGCCGAGCCGACCTCTTCTTTCTTCGGCCTCCTCCACAACTCAAAGACTAAATTAATGAAGAAATCTTCCCGTCGGCCTCAACGGATCGTTGGGAAAACCTCAGTCTGAATATTCTGAATATTCATAAGCCTTTTATATTCATTAGCCCTTTTATTATAGATTACCTTGCATGGCACCAGCAGCGTGGTGAGATGGCATATTTTGTTTGCATTCGTCCGATAAAGTTTTACTGAACAAAAAAGTGGCGTTTAACAAGCGCAGTACTAACAATGACCACATCACGAAGACTCAACTACGTGAGAGCTTGAGTTTCCCTGAAGCTCTAGAAGAGAGAGGAGCTCCATCTCAATCCACTTAAGCCCCAACCAGATGTTCAGACACATGGGAGGTGAGGCGACGGTCGGTGGTCGTTGAGGCAGATGGTGACTTCTTGGGACCTGAGACCTGACGTCTTCCACATAGGACTTCCCAGCCTCAGGCTGAGGTTGTCGATGCGATGGATCCCCCCCTCACCCACACCACCACCCACACCCCTCCACCACACCCACCACCCACACCCCACCGCCCCACACACCACAGTTCACCCATATTGCTCTTGTCATTGGCTTCATCACAGCCCGACATACGAGGCTCCTTATATGTCACAACCATCACCTAGGCACCAACACAAAAAACACAAATAACATAAATAACACAAAAACACAAAAACCTAAAAAACACAAATAATACAAATAACACAAAAAAACACAAATAACACAAATAACGCAAAAAACACAAATAACACAATAACAGCTCTAATCGGCAGACCCCTCAGGCGGCGTGGACCACCAGCCAGAGGTCTGGGCCCGGAGCGGACCCTCTTCTTCTCGACAGCCTCCACAACTCAAAGACTAGAATTAATGAAGAAATCTTCCGGCCTTGATCAAGAGTAGGCCTCAGCGGATGGTGGAAAACCTCAGTACAAAATATTCATATTGCTCTTCATTAGCCCTTTTGTATAGATTACCTTGCATGGCACGGCAGTGTGGTGAGGCGGCATATTTTGTTTGCGATGGTCAGTAAAGTTTTACTGAACAAAAGTGGCGTTTAACTAAGCGCAATTACTAACAATTTTACATCACGAAGGAAACACATTGAGAGCTTGAGTTTCCCTGAGCTCTAGAAGAGGGCTCCATCTCAATTCCCAGCACATGAGGCTGGTAAGCAAATTGAGGGTCCAACGACGATTTCACCTGCGGCCGGAGGTGGGCCAAGACCAGCCTCTCAGCACCTTCATCACATGGGAGGTGAGGGCGACCGGTCGGTAGTCGTTGAGGCCAGATGGTGTTGACTTCTTTGGGACAGGGACCAGGCACGACGTCTTCCACAGCACCGGGACTTCCCCCAGCCTCAGGCTGAGGTTGTCGAGTACACGTGGGATCCCCCCCCTCCACCCACACCCACACCACCCACACCCCCTCCACCCACACCCACACCACCCACACCCCCACCACGCCCCCACACACACGGAGGATTTCACCCATATTGCTCTTGTCGAGGGATTATTTCATCTTTTAGCCCGACGCACGAGGAAAACCCTCGTATGTCCACAACCATCTGCTGCAACTCGACTGCAAAAAACACAAAAAACACAAATAACATAAATAACACAAAAAACACAAAAAAACACAAATAATACAAATAACACAAAAACCTAAAAAACACAAATAATACAAATAACACAAAAAAACACAAATAACACAAATAACAGCTCCATCGACGGGCCAATCAGACGACGACGTGGACCACCAGCCCAGAGGGTCTGGGCCCGGAGCCGGACCCTCTTCTTCTTCGGCCTTCCTCCACAACTCAAAAGACTAAATTAATGAAGAAATCTTCCCGACGCCGATCCGTCGGCCTCAACGGATCGTTGGGAAAACCTCAGTCTGAATATTCTGAATATTCATAAGCCTTTTATATTCATTAGCCCTTTTATTATAGATTACCTTGCATGGCACCGGCAGTGTGGTGAGACGGCATATTTTGTTTGCATTCGTCCGATAAAGTTTTACTGAACAAAAAAGTGGCGTTTAACAAGCGCAGTACTAACAATGACCACATCACGAAGGCTCAACTACGTGAGAGCTTGAGTTTCCCTGAAGCTCTAGAAGAGAGAGAGAGAGGAGCTCCATCTCAATCCACTTAAGCCCCAACCAGATGTTCAGATACAGCTGCTGAAAGATTCATAAATGCAGCAGGAAAAACAGACAGAAATGCTTTTAGAGGTACTCCCCCCCCCCCCCCAACCCTCGAGATGGAAAGACATAGATTTTTTTTCTCCATCACTGTCCTCCTCTTTGATTTGGAGGGAAACAGTGACACCGATGTGACAATCAATAATATGGGCGGCGCCTGCAGATTGTTTATATATTATATATATGTGTGTGTGTGTGTGTGTGTGTGCTCTCGCCCCGTGACATTACTACACCGGTGGCAGCATCACGCCCTCCATTACGCAGATCAATACACATTTCACTCTCGCACGGCTTTTTAAAAAAAAGTTGAAAGGATGTCAAAAAAAAAACAATTTAAAAAAAAAGGGGCATTATGTGAAGAAGCGGCCGCGTGTCACACGGGGAATCATGGCGTGATTTATGGCGTGATTTATGGCGTGATTTATGGCGTGATTTATGGCGTGATTTATGGCGTGATTTATGGCGTGATTTATGGCGTGATTCATGGCGTGATTCATGGCGTGATGCACACACACACACCGGGAGGCGAGGAGGTGGAAAAGAGAGGAAGAAAAAAAGCAGATGTCATCCAAACAGGAGGGAGGAGCTTCTGGACACACACCACGAGGAGAGAGTGATACGTAAAGTGTAAACGAGCGACATCACACACACACACACACATCTTCCTGTCCGTAAACTCAACACACCGGCGACATAACCTCCTGCCGCCAGCTCACTTCCTCTCCGCTGTATTAAATGCCCTCTTCGTCGTCTTGCAGGCAGCATTTTATTACCCGTGGTATCTGTTCACCGAGACCTTGAACCCTCGGCCACTTCTGGCCTTGACATTGGGAGAGAGGGCTGGAAACGGTATTAAAGCCGTGTTGTTAAAGTGTGTGTGTGTGGGGGGGTGATGTAATAACTGTAATCCTCCAAATAAAGAGTTCCTACTCTGCGGTGAGCCACATGTAGAGCCACATGTAGAGCCATGAGCCACATGTAGAGCCACATGTAGAGCCATGAGCCACATGAGCCACATGTAGAGCCATGAG
>NC_079407.1:3403667-3468667 GCF_029220125.1 Pseudoliparis swirei
CAACGAGGCGGACGGGAGGAGGGAGGGGGGGGGGGAAGTCCTCCTGAGCCACAACACCAACCTCAGCGGAGGAGTGGGCTTCCTCTTCTCCAGGGCCTTCAGCCCGCGGTCACTGGAGGTCAAACACATCGTGGAGGGAGGCTGTTCTTTGTGAAAGCACGGTTCGACCTTTTAACGTGGTTTTATAAATATCTATGCTCCAACAACTGGGACAGAGAGGCAGCTGTTTTATCCAAAGTTAATGATGTTTTAAATGACTGTGCCTCGGAGGATTTTTTATTCTTGGGGGATTTTAACTGCACAGAGGATGATTTTAATGACAGAAACCACACAGAGCCACATCCAGCTTCACAGCAGGTGCTGAGGAGGCTGGTCCATTCTCATGGTCTGGTGGACGTGTGGAGAAGGATGCATCCGGACTGCCGACAGTACACATGGTCCCACGTTAGGGAGGAAGGATCTCCTCAGCCAGGTTAGAGCGTATTTATGTTTTTAAGCACCATCTTAATATTTTTAAAATGTCCAGCATTGTTCCGGCTGGTTTTACTGATCACTCTTTGGTTTTATGTCATTAGGAATTTTTTACCCAGGAGCGCATATTGGCATTTTAATACAGTTTTAACCTTCGATAGGAGTTTTAGAGAGGTGTTGTTTTATTTTTGGAGCGTTTTTAGGCTGAGGAAGAGTGATTTTAATAATCTTAGGCAGTGGTGGGACCGTGGTAAGGTAGAAATTAAGCTCCTTTGTCAGCAGCACACTTTCAACGTCACTAGAGACGTCACCAGATCTATGAAGGACCTGGAGACTGAGATAGTGGACCTAGAAAGTTTGAGCGAGTCCACAGGAGATCGAGGACATATTGAAGTCCTCAAAAGTAAAAAGGCGGCTCTCGCCGACCTGTTCGAAGTAAAAGTGCAAGGCGCACTGGTCAGGTGCCGACTCCAGACCATCGCGGAGATGGACACTCCCTCTAGCTTCTTCTTCGGCCTGGAGAAGAGGAGTGGGCAGGGGCGAGTGATCCACTCACTGCTGACGGACGCAGGGCAGCCGGTTGTGGAGCCAAGCCAGATCCGGAAGCGAGCGGTGGGGTTTTACTCCTCCCTTTATGCCACTGAGTATAGGGAGGAGGGAGAGTCGACGGAGGGGCTCTGTGGGGAGCTGCCTCAGGTCTCTGAGGAGACTAATGAGGAGCTCGACAGACCCATAACCCCCCAAGAGCTGAAAGCTGCCCTGCAGGGAATGCAGGGAGGGCGCGCCCCCGGCATCGACGGCCTCCCCGCTGAGTTTTACAAGAAATATTGGGATGTCCTCGGAAGGGACATCCTAGACGTCTTCAACGAGAGTCTGGCCTCTGGTTCCATGCCGATGTCCTGCGGAGGCAGTGCTGACGCTACTGCCAAAAGGAAACCCGCAGGACATCGGTAACTGGCGCCTGTGTCTCTGCTGTGTGTGGATTACAAGCTTCTGTCCAGGGTCCTGGCCTCCAGGCTGAGGGGAGCTATGGAGCAGGTCCTCCATCAGGACCAGACCTACTGTGTGCCCGGCAGGTCCATGGTGGACAACGTCCACCTCATTCGGGACGTTTTGGAGGTCTCCAGCTCGTTGGGTATGGATACTGGTCTGATTTCTCTAGATCAGGAAAAGGCTTTTGACCGCGTTGAACACGGCTTCCTCTGGAAAGTTCTGGGGAAGTTTGGGTTCAGCGCTGGTTTCATAGCTAAGATCAAGGTGTTGTACAGTAATGTTGAGAGTGTGCTGAAGATAAACGGCAGGCTGTGTGCTCCTTTTAGAGTGAGTAGAGGTCCGCAGGGCTGTGCTCTGTCCGGGATGCTCTACACTCTCGAGCCCCTCCTCATTAAAATACGCTCTAGCCTGCATGGTTTAGTTTTACCTGGTTTTAATGGAAGAATGATTTTATCGGTGTATGCCGACGACGTCGTTGTTTTTATTAAAAGCCAAAAAGATGTAAACCTTTTAAATCAAATAGTACATGATTTTAGCACAGCATCATCAGCGAGGGTGAACTGGAAGAAAAGCGAAGCCCTCGCTGTGGGGGAGTGGCGTGGCCTCCCGGTTCTTCCTCAAAACTCATATGGAAGACGGACGGTTTTAAATATTTAGGAATATACCTGGGGAAACCGAGCATGGTCCAGAAGAACTGGGAGGGCGTCACAGAGGAGATAGAGGGGAAACTTTCCAAGTGGAAGTGGCTGCTCCCCCAGATGTCTTTTAAAGGTAGAGTAGATTCAAGATTCAAGATTCAAGATGTTTTATTTGTCACATACACACACAGGGTGTGCAGTGAAAAAAAAGGCAATGCCAGGCAGGAATGTGTAGCAACGAGTACACACTATTTACAAATAAAAACAACAAAAACAACACAGTATGTGTGTGTGTGTGTGTGTGTGTGTGTGTGCAGAGAGGTGGTGTGTGTGGTCTCATATGGGGGGTGGGTGGAGGTCGGAGTTCAACTGATGGCCTGGAGGAAGAAACTCCTCAGTCTCTGTTCTTTCTTGCAGCAGACGACGGAGGCGCGCCTGCCTGACCGCAGCAGCTGAACAGCCTGTTGTTTGGGTGTGATCCTCTCGATCCGATCCCTGCGGGCTCTCTGCCCTGGTACCCTGGTGGCAGGGTGGGGGAGTGTGGTTCAATAGTGTTCCAATAGTGCCGCACGCTCACTCTGCTCTGTAGAGCCTTCCTTGTTCTGCTGTTATTGCCAAACCCAATGCTTCCTGTCAGGGCTTCCTGTCAGGACGCCTCTAGAAACTGGAAGAAGGACTGAAGGGAACTCTGGGAAATCCTTACTCTCAGTTGCCTGAGGTGGCCTGGCGCCTGCCTGCCTCTCTGTTCAGAGTGTGTTTGTTACCCATGTCAGATCCCCTCGGAATCTCCCTCCATGTAGATGAGAGTACTCCCTCTCCCTCTGTTAAGTGCCCAAATCCAGTGTGTAGTGAGTACGTCTGTGTGTCCACACCTCCTAAAGTCCACAATCAGCTCCTTAGTTTTGACATGTCATGATGAGGCCATGTCCTTCAGACCAGATTGACAGATCATCCTCCTCCAGGTAGGCCTTCCACGCTGTCGGAGATCAGGCCCAGGCCCCAACAGTGTCATCCATCCGCAAATGATGGTTGAGAGCTGAAGCTGGCCCTGGTGCCACAGTCATGTGTGGAGGGGGGATGAGGACGGACGCAAGGGGATCCTGTGTGTTCAAGAGGTGAGGATTTGAGGTGTAACCTGCCCACCCTGACCACCTGGCGTGTGGCCGGTCAGGAGATCCAAGCCAGGCAATACAGGGCCAAATCAGTCAATCAGCTCAGCTTGCCGCTTGGAGGGGAGGGAGGTGGGTGTTGAAAGCTGAACTATAATCAATGAACAGCAGTCTGCACCCCCTCTGGCTGTCCAGATGAGAGAGTGTGGTGTGTGCAGTACCTGAGAGAGCATCCGCGGTGGATCTGTTTGTATACAAGCAACCGCGGCGGGTCCATGAGGAGGGGAGGGCGAGAGTGGGTCCTTATCAGCCTCTCAGCATTTCCTGCGACCACCACCGAGGTGAGGGCGTCGGGGTCGGTAGTCACATGCTGATGCTGGAGATTTCTGGGAGGGAATAACAGTGGATCTTCTCAGGGCAGGGGGGAGGACGGACTCCTCAGAGGTTGAATATTGTGGTGAAGCTTGTTAGCAGGCTAGCTGGTTAGCACTTCAGTGCCATCGCCCAGATACTGCCATCTGGTGGACAGCCTACTGGTTTTAAACAATCTTATTGCATCCCAACTGTGGCACAGGTTGACCGTTTTAGACCCTCCCTCTGGCTTCTTAGCCAACATACAAAAGAAGATGGTGGATTTCTTTTGGGAGGGTCTACACTGGGTGCCACAGGGGGTGCTGTTTTTAGCCAGAGAGGAGTGGGGACAGGGCCTTGTCCACCTGGCCAGCCGGACGGCCACTTTTAGATTACAGTTTGTTCAGAAGTTTTTAACGAGTCCGGGGTTTTTAGTGTGGCGAGACGTGGCCAGCTGCATCCTCAGACGTGCTGACAACCTAGGGCTGGATACTGCTCTGTTTTTAGTAGACCCCAGCTTTTTAAACTAAGTAGGCTGCCTCCTTTTTATCAGGGTGTTTTTAAGTCGTGGGCCCTTTTTAAACACGAAAGGTGCTCACAGTCTGACTCTCTGTTCTGGTTGTTGAGAGAACCATTAATTTATAAAGCGAGAATGGACATTAGCAGCAGCGTCACCCCTGGACTAACGGGGGCGCTGCTGCGAACAAAGACTCTTTGCCTGCAGCAGTTGGTGGATGCAGTGGGGCCGACGCTGAGCGACCCCCCGGCCCTGGGCTCCCTGCTGGGGATGCATTCCGACCGGGTGGCGAGGAGGCTCCTGGAGCTGTGGAGGCAGAGGCTGACCGGGTTGGAGAGGAGCCTCCTCAATGACTACAGCCAGCGGAGAACAGAGCCGGACCCTGCAGACCCCTTCCCAAACATCTCCCTCAGCCCGGGGCTAGGGGGACTCACCGGCCCCCTGCTAAGGACAACCCACCCAGAAAACTGCACACTGAACAAAGCAGACAAGAAGACTTTGTATTTTAACCTCGTGAAGAGCATCAACAGGTCCGGACTGTGCAACAGACCGCCCACTGTGTGGTCAGAGAGACTTGGGCATGGAGGCCCTGGCCCGCAGTGGGGGGTCCTATACAAGCCTCCCCTAAAGAAAAGGACCGCTGACCTCCAGTGGCGGATTTTACACGGTACTGTCGCGTCCAACGCTTTTATTTCAGTAATCAATCCCGCTGTCCTGAGCCAGTGCCCTTCTGTGACCTCCGGGAGACTATTTACCATGTTTTAACGAGTGTAAGAGACTTTTGAGTTTCTTCGCTCTTTTAACATTGGTTTTAGTCTTTTAATGTGGCTTTACAGAGAAGGTTTTTATCATGGGAGCTGCCTACAAAAGACGGAAAAGAAAATGGCAGCTCCTTAATTTTTTTATCCGGCGAAGCCAAAATGGCCATTTATTTAACAAGGAAGTCCCGGGTGGAAAACAGAGAGGGGCAGGAGGCCAAGGCAGTGTGGCTCTGTAACATCAGAGCCAGACTCTGGCTGGAGTTCAGATTTTATAAACACATTGGAGACCTGGATGCTTTTAAACAACGCTGGTGTTTTAACGGTATTGTTTGCTCTGTGGTGGAAGAGGAGCTGGAGTTTGCACCACTTTTTATGAGGTAAAACATGTTTTATTTGTTTTTAATGTTTTGTTTTTTGGTTGTGGTGTTTTTTATTTTTAACAACCTAATTTTTTTAAGCACTTTATTTTTAAGAAGCTATGTAAAAGCTGAGAAAATGTGAAATAAAGTGTTTTTCAAAAATCAAAAAAAAAAAAAATCTCTCTCTCTCGCTCTCTCGCTCTCTCTCTCTCGGGGGAGGTGGTGATGTCTCCCAAAACACACATGGACAAATGAGGCCTTCAGCGTCCCCTTGAAAAAAACGAAACAAAAAACCAGCAGAGAGTTCACGCTCCTCGGGAGTTGACCTCGACGCGGGTACACACACACACACACACACACAGTGTGTGTTTGGGAATGCAATTACACAGCCTGCGGGCAACAGCCACAGGGAACCAGAGTGCACCTTTACGGAGGGGAGAGTGGGAGCTGTGTGTGTGTGTGTGTGTGTGTGTGTGTGTGTGTGTGTGTGTGTGTGTGTGTGCGCGTCAGTGGCCCAGTTATGCCGGGAGTATAAAAACGCTTCATCCATGACGGTTCTTTCCTGCACAAAGCTCCACCTGTGCAAATGTCACTTTGATAATGTACAATTTGAAGTTTAGAGCCAAGTGGAAAACACACGCCCTCCAAACAACAACAACAACAACAAAGCAGCAGGATTCATGCAGACATTTTTCTTTCTATAGCGGCTGTAGGATGGGGGGGCGGGGCCTCCTTAGCAGGGAAAACAAAATAGCCGTATATAGTTTTCACAACGCGAGCGACACAAACATGTCGCGAGTCACTTTCAGGAGAAGCTGAGAAGTGACGCCCGACACTGAACACAGCTCTGCACGAGCTTCCAGAAATATACTCATTTGTTTTCTTGCAAAAAACTTTAATTTGCCGTTTTTTTCCCGGTGAACGAAATGGAGAGAATGATGCGAACAAAAAGGTCAAAAGTATTCCTTTGGCTCTCCGTCTCGTCGCAGCGGGCCGAGAGGGAGGACCGTGTGCATCAACGTTTTTAATATTGCAGTCATAGTTAATATGCGTCAGGCTAACTTAATATAGACGCTACGGAGCGGAACGCAGCTGCAGCGCCTCGACGCTTCATCTGTAAGAACAGATGACGCCGCGGGAAGAGGACGCGGACGGCGGCGGGGAGGGGAGGGGAGGGCGAGGTGGCGGCGAGGCGATGGCGAGGTGAGCGGGAGCTCTCGCTCTCTCTCTCGCTCTCTCGCTCGGCCTCTAATTCTCTCCATCTTCCCCCTCGGATCATTCCCTCCGAGAAAGAAAAAAAAAGGTCGACCGGACCCAGCTGGCGGAGAGGAGGACCGGGTCGGCTCGGCGTGACCTCCTGAGGACACACACGGCGAGTCAGGCCAGACCATCATGTACATGTAACTAGGGAGGTTTTTTTTTTTTCTGGGCAGTTTTTTTTTGCGCCCCCATCTATATCTCCAACCAATATTTTGACGGCAATACCAGCCATTAACAGAACAGAAAACAAAAAAAACATTAAAGCTGCAAACGGCGTCGAACGGGTCCTCGCTCATCTGCGCCGGTCGGGTAGACGCCGGCGCAGATGAGCGAGGACCGAGGACGCAGGCACGCCGGTCGGACTTGACTCGGGCCGTGACTTGTAACGAGCACGAGAAGTTTGGGGCAGATTGGACAAAGTCCAGTTGAGCCAGTAGGTGGCGCTTTGAGTCTGTGAACATATTCATGCATCATGTGTCCCTACGTGAAGTATACACCACGTCATGTAAATTCAATGTAAAAAAAAAAATGATGAAAAAAGCTGTCTTGTCCTGGAATTGAACACACATCTCCAGGTGTCCAGTCAAACACTCATCATGCTGAGCTATAGAGCTACCTGAATTACAGGCAGCCGTAGGCGCTCACATTATTTTGGGCACGACGAGAGAGTGAATGTGCACCGTTGATCAGGGGGGGCGTAGCCGGAGCGTAGTTCAGCACAGACGTGACATTTTCTCAGGGATTTTGTTCTTTATTTAATGTTTGTTCATTGTTGCGATCGTTGTTCTGTTTATTTGAAAGAAATTCAGTCTTGCAGGGCAAAAGAGCGTTTGAAAGTTGAAATTCCGTTTTTGTGCAAAATCGTTTGTAATTTTTTTTGGGGGGGGGGGGGGGGGGCGCCACGAGTGAAGCTCGCCTAGGGCCGCCCCTACATGTAACTAATAACAGCCTCTGTGTGTGTGTGTGTGTGTGTGTGTGTGTGTGTGTGTGTGTGTGTGTGTGTGTGTGTGTGTGTGTGTGTGTGTGTGTGTGTGTGTGTGTGTGTGTGTGTGAGGGTCCGACAGATAGACACAAAGATTCACAAATACATTCCAACGCCGACATAAATAAAAGACAACGTGTGTGTTTGTGGATCGCTGCACACTGAGACTCCTAGGGTCACATTCTCTCTCTCTCTCTTCTTCTTCTCTTCTCTCGCTGCGTGAGGTTGAAATCGAATATCTGCCGCCGAGTACGGTCAGCCGTGAGAAAGACACGAAGAAAACAACAACAAGAGACAAGAAGGAAAAGAAGAAGAGAGGGAAAAAAGCCCAGAAGACGACCGGACAACTTACTGAACTCACAGACACTTTGACTCCTCCCCCTCCTCCTCCTCCCTTCTTACATTTAAAAAGAAAAGACAGAGCTGAAGTCAAAAAGAGAAGTGGAGTAAAGATGGAGGGCGGTGTGGGTGTGCAGCTCGTGACTCGTTTCCCACCGAGGCGGCGGGGGAAGGTATTTCATCCCCCTCTCCGTCGACCGCTCGGCCAGTCAAGTCATTTTACGGCGAACGACTGTTTTTTTAAGAAAACTTCCCGAGGCCGTTAAACGCGAGATTCAAAGCGGCGCTTCCGCGTTATACACCACGAACGATAGCGCTCGCGTCAATTAACCCCGCCGTTTCTCCGAGGAGGCGGGAAAAAAAGGTTGAGTAACACACTCCTGTTTACAGGCGGAGGGAAGAAAAGAAAACACGCGCGGTGGTGTTCATCTGGTCGTAGTAAAGAGGCAGAGAGGGCCGCCGCACAAAGAGGGGCTGAATTAAAATGCGCCGCGCTGGTAATGAGCTATCTAAATTCAGAGTTCATACGACTCGGAGTTCCCGCACAAAGACGAGTCTCCGGGCGGAAAAGAAACAAACTGCACGGCTCCTTGGGCTTCGACGCGGTCGGGACCGAGGAAACCGCCGACGCAATAACTCCTTTTGTGAACCGCATCCTTCTGCATGAAGTGGACACACACACATATAGAGACACACACACATAGAGAGACACACACACATAGAGAGACACACACATATAGAGACACACATACACATATAGAGACACACACACATATAGAGACACACACATATGTATAGAGACACACACACACATATAGAGACACACACATATGTATAGAGACACACACACACACATATATATAGACACACACACATATAGAGACACACATATAGAGACACACACATATATATAGAGACACACACACACATATAGAGACACACACATATATGGAGACACACACATATATATAGAGACACACACACATATATATAGAGACACACACATATAAAGACGCACACAAGGCACTTATTTTTTAGCGGTGGCTAAACAGAAAATGAGTCGCGGGAGCTGCTGAGTATATATATATATATATATTAATTATATATATACATGTATGTATATATATATTTATACATATATAATATAATAATATATATATATGTATACATATATATATATTATTTTGTATTTATATATATTATATATATAATATTATTATATATTTTATATATATATATATATATTTTATATATATATATGTGTATTATAATAATATTATATGTATATATATATAATATATATAATACTATTATATGTATATATATATATTATATGTATATATATTTATATATATATATATATATATATATATATATTCACGAATCCCACCGTGGCGGTTGAAAGGGAAAAGGCGGGAAAGGCTCCACGTCCCGGAGACGCTGCAGCTCTTATTTCCTCCTGCGTTGGATTTTAACTGCATTTTAACTGCACCGCACGGCGGACCGGAGGGAATCAATTAGCATCATGTTGGGCTCGGCCCCCCTTCCCCACCTCCCCCCCCCCCCTGTTGACTCGGCAGTAATGTGTTTACTTCACAGGCCGGGGCTCTGGTTATGAAAGTTTAAAAAATAAAATACACATATATGCAACTTTTCCTGCTGCGACCTGCAGTATTACATGTAAGAACTCACATTCATGCACAATGTCCTCCCGCCGCGGCGCGTGATGAGAGTGGCAATTTAAATGTAAATGCATACAAGGCAACAGCTTGACCTCTGGGCCAGGGGTCACGGCCTCTAACGGCACCATTAGCATATGTTGTCCTTCCACACACACACACACAGAGTCGAGGACGACAGCTTATCCCACTGGCTGCTGCCAGACGTCAACACTGACAAGGTGTCACCTTGTTACTCGGCTGCGTTAAATTAAAAAAAGAGAGAAGAAGAAGAAGAAAAACAGCCTCCGTCTGCGGGGAGTTGATTAGCAGCGACCTGTTGCGAGCCCGCTGGAGGATGGAGCGGTCCCGCTGCACCGCGGACCTAAAAATAGCTCGGCGACTGAGCGCCCACCGTAACCTTTTCGGGTCATTACTCATTAGTATCTCTCGGGCGGCTTTTTTGGGGAATACTTTATGTTGTTGTTGTTTTTCTGCCGTTTTTTAACGATCGCAGCTGTGAAATGTGAAATAAAAAGCCTGATTTCGCACGTATCGTGTAGGCGACGCGTACGATTCATCAATCCTCAAACGTGGCGGAGCAGCTGCTGCTGACGAGGGCAGATCTGACGATGTGTCCTCGTGTTCCTGCGAGATAAGTCTGGCGGTCCCGGCGCCCGCGGAGGAGGAAGAAGAGGAGGAGGAGGAGGGCGTCCACATCGTAGCGCTTCACTCACAGATTGATGTATTTATGTATTTATTATGGCGTCTGCAAAAGAGACGAGATCTGTCACCACGCGACGAGACACTCTCACCGCCACACTCGCGGTTTAAATGATAATCTGGGCAATTTTTTATCTGAAATATGCCACAACAAAAAAATACATTTTTTAAAAAGAGATATGGAAGATCCCAAATGCTGCTTCCACGAGAACACAACTTGAGAGATGATCCTCTCCACTTGGAAAACCCAATGTTTCTCCAGCATCCAACAAATCATCCATATACACGGTCGTGATCCACATGAACCGCATGAATAATGCCTAATCCTAATTCCCGAGGAGGCTCAGTGTTGCACACCTATACATAAATCTTGTGTTCGCATGGGAGATGAAAAAAACAAATACCCTCAAGTGCTATTTGGGGTTGTGCGGTGATACAGAGATGAATAAGTGTTCATGTCTCCACAAGTCCAAAAGAGCCACACTGCAGGAAAGCATCACACACACACACACACACACACACACACACACACACACACACACACACACACACACACACACACACACACACACACACACACACACACACACACACACACACACACACACACACACACACACACGGCAATCAGCGCCATCAGTTCTCAGTCAGATGGACGTACGTGTCTCTGCGTCCAGCCTCTCCGGCCACGTTCTCTCTCTCTCTCTCTCTCTCTTCCCCCCCCCCTCTCTCTCTCTCTCAGTAATGAAGCCGTGTGTGTGTGTGCAGCGCGCGCGCAGATGCGCGAGTTGCCCTTCACCTACCGTACCTTTGGTGCGCGCGGCGCTCAGCCCCAGGGCCACGACGGCCAGCACGCCGGCTATCCTCAGCATCTTCTCGAGTGGAGACGCAGCTCTACGCGGCCACTTCTCTTCCTTTTTCTCCTCCCTCTCTCTTTATCCGTCTTCCTTCTCCTGTCCGCCTTCTCCCTCTTAGTCAGCGCCTCGGGTTCTCTCTCTCTCTCTCTCTCTCTCTCTTCAGTGTGGAAACAGTTCACCGCTATGTGGGACAAGCCAGGCAGCGTGGAGGAGGAGGAGGAGAAGAAGAAAAAAGCAGAAGTAGAAGAGGATGAGTAAGGAGGACGAAGGACACCGGGGGTGTCCGCAAAAACGCGTCTGTTCGCCGCACCGTAGAAACGCGCGCGTCGCACCGCAGGTTGCGCGCGGACGGGACTGGAGGAGCGGAGCGACTGGAGCGGCAACGGCGCGCAGACGGGACTGGAGGAGCGGCAGCGGCGCAGCCCGGGACCAGCGCGAGCGACGTCACGTGGGGGAGGAGGGGGGGAGAGAGAGAGAGAGAGAGAGAGGGGGTGAGAGGGAGGGAGAGAGAGGGAGAGAAAGGGATTGAGAGGGAGTAAGAGGGGGTGAGAGAGAGGGAGAGCAAGAGAGGGAGTTTGAGAGTGGGAGTGAAACGGCGTGAGAGGAGTGTGAGAGAGAGAGAGAGAGATTAATTCAGGCTCTCTCTCTCTCTCTCATCCTCCGCCCTCCCCTCCTCCTCCTCCCTCCCTTCTGCTCTCTCTGGAGCATCCCAGTCCACTTCACGCACGAGGAGGGATCCGTCACGAGAACAGTTGAGACGGGCATCTCGAGTCCGCGACCACGCGCACACAGGACCTCAACGTTGCGCGGCTGAAGTGGACTCAACGGAACCGGTTTGAGTTCCGATGGCGTCACACATGATGCCGTCGATACGAGAGGCTCATTGTGTGTGAGTTGCATACCGCAGCTATTTGTTATACTTGCCTGAAGATGCAGAAATATGATCATCTTCTTCTTCATCATCATCATCACGAAACAGTTGCATGAATTGAATAAGTTCAGCTTCTTAAAGAACAACCTCATGTCTGTGTGTGTTTATTGCTTTGTTTTCAAGAAAAAACAATTATAGTTATTGTTATAGATCGTATCAGGAGCCCAGGAGACTGGATAAAAAGAGGGAAAGATAGATGGACGGATATGAAGATAAGAAGATAAGAAGATATGAAGATATGAAGACAGGAAGATAAGCAGAGCACAAGGACAAATACCAAAGTATGTACAAATTTGGAGGGAGGGAGGGAGGAAGGAGGATGGGAGGGAGGAAGGGAAGGAAGGAGGGATGGAGGGAGTGAGGAAGGAAGGAAGGAAGATGGGAAGGAGGGAGGGAGGGATGGAGGGAAAGAGGGATGGAGGGAGGGACGGAAGGGAGGAAGGAGGATGGGAAGGAGGGAGGGAATGAGGAAGGAAGGAAGATGAGAGGGAGGGAAGGGATGGAGAAATGAATGAAAGGAAGGAGGAAGAGAGGAAGGGATGGAGGAGGATGGGAGGGAGGAAGCGAAGGAGTGAGGAAGGAAGGGAACCACAGGAGGAGGGGGTGGGCAGTTTATACTTTCTGAGTATAATAACTTTATTTTCCATCAGTTCGTTCTCGAAAATTAGAAGCTGCTGAAAATGGACATTTTTTGGGGACATTTTTCTGCCTCTTCTCTCTCGAGGTCCAGCCCATTATTGACCCACATTGAGCCCACCGGGCCCCCGTACCCACACACACACACACACACACACACACACCACCACCACCCTGCAGAGTGTATAATGGAAAACCATAAAGCTAATGTAATATCACACTGTGTCCGGGGAGGAGGCGAAGAAAGAAAATAGAAAGCCAAAAGTTTCTGTCAAGCTGTGTTGGTGTGTGTGTGGTATGTGTGTGTGGTGTGTGTGTGTGTGTGGTGTGTCTGTGTGGTGTGTGTGTGTGTGGTGTGTGTGGTGTGTGTGTGTGTGTGTCTGTGTGTGAAGCAATCTGACCTGGCTGAGTAGTTTAATGTGCGTTTCACCTGGAGCTGACGTGCGTCACGGTTCAGGTTTCTACGATGATGAGACAATAAGAACTGAGAGATGATGTCATACGTAAATGATGTGAAGGATTTAAATGATGCGCGACGCCAGGAGACCAGGACGCTCGGAGGTCGGAGGTCGTCAAGAAACACCGTGCGTGTTCTTCGGCGCCGTGGAGGAAGTCGATGTCGCCGTTTTGTTTCCCTCGTCGATTTATATCCTCCTAACGAGCCCTCGCTGCACCCCCCCCCCCCCCCACACACACACACACACACACACACACACACGAGCTGTAGTCGCTAAGCCGGCCCGGTGGACGCATCATCGGCTGTGAGGTGATGAACTCAGATCAATGACACGAGTTCATCTTCATCGAGGAACACGAGGAACACGGCTGAGAGGTCGAGAAGTCATCGAGAGACGCAGTTTGGTCGGTCTTTTTCCTCCATCTCTCCTTTCATCCTTTCCACTCTCCCTCCATCCCTCTCTCCCTCCTTTCATCCTTTCCTCTCTCCCTCCATCCCTTTCTCCCTCCTTTCATCATTTCTTCTCTCCGTCCTTTCCTCCCCAGCTCTCTCCCTCTCTTCCTCCATCTCGTCCTCCCTCCATCACTCCCTCCCTCCATCCCTTCCTTCCTCCCTCCATCCCCCCCCCCCCCCCTCTCCTCCTGATGCCTCCATCGTTCTCTCCATTCAGGCATAATCACTGTCACTAAACTCATCTCTCCATCCGCCCCTCTTCTCTGCCCGGCTATCCAGCTAGTGTGTGTGTGTGTGTGTGTGTGTGTGTGTGTGTGTGTGTGTGTGTGTGTGTGTGTGACAGAGTGCAGCGCCCACGCATACTCCCACTGACAGCTGGAAGGGGGGATGAGAGGAGGGAGAGAAAGGCAAAGAGACAGAGCATCCTCCCTCTGGCGGCCCCCCTCTCTCGTCCCCTCTCTCTCACTGTCTCTCTCTCGCTCCCTCTCTCTAACTATCTCTCTCGATCCCTTGCTTTCTCCCTCTCTCACTCCCTCTCTCTCCCTCTCTCATTCCCTATCTCTCGCTCCCCCTCGCTCTCTCTCTCTCTCTTCTTCTCTCTTTCGATCCCTCGCTCGCTCCCTCCCTCTCTCTCTCTCTGTCGCTCGCTCGCTCCTAAATATATTTAAAAGGAGAATAGAATACACACTTTTAAAAGGAAATTAGTTCTTTGATAACCCATCCTTAGCATCCATTCAAAAGAAAGCCTTTGATAACAGTGTAAGTTCATGAACTGAATTGTACATATGTTATATAGTATAAGTTAAATACTGAGTATAAAATATGTTTTCAACCCAAAATGCTTAAAAAACTATTTCTCAGGTGTTACATCACTTAATAAAGGTTGAGAACCAATGGACCAATCAGAGAAGAGCTCTCTCTCTCTTTTGTTGCCTTGAGGATGCTGGTGACTCCGCCCCCTTTACTGTCATCTGAAGGCGACACGTTGAGCTCCCCGACTCTCCACCGTCACCACAGCTGCTGAACGGCCGCCCCCCCCCGAGGCCCGAGGCCCGCTCGGCCACCGCGCCTCAACGCTCCTTTGGCCGGCGACGCACGCAGACCCTGAATGCACCTTTTAAAAAATGTTATTTATGCACCTGTTAATGTTCGTGTATGCTCGGAAAAAGAGAAATGAGAGAGGAAGACTGTGTGTCTGTGTGTGTGTGTGTGTGTGTGTGTGTGTGTTTCCTCAGTGGTCGGCTGACCGTGTCGAGCAGACACCTGAGGAAACACACTCACACACACACACGCATACACACACATGCACACACACACACACACACACACACTCACACTCAAACACACATACAATCACATACTCACAAACACACACACAGTAACTCACACAACTAAACAGTGAACACAGTGAACCCTGAGCACACGGTGTGTAGCGGTTTGCTTCTGAGAACATTTATTTGTCTCCTCACACAAATCAAGACAATTTTCAACCGCGTGCAAAAGCAATCCGCTCGGCTTCAAGTTCCTCGGCGTGCACATCTCCGAGGACCTCACATGGACCGCACCACACCACACCGGTGAAAAAGCCCACAACGCCTGTATTTCCTTTCCTTAACTGAAATTCACAATGCCCCCCCATCCCTCAGGAGAACTACACACACCACACCCATCGAGAGTGACAGGTTGCATCACCGCCCATCACCGAACTGCACCGCCCCGGAGCGCCCCGGGCACAGGGTAGTGCGTCGGGGTTCAGTACATCGTTGAGGTGAGCAGGAGGTGAGATCCTGACATATACACACATCGTGGCCATAGCCACCAAGGCCAATGGATGACAATAGACAACCCGAACCACCAACACCCCACCCCTCAGCCAGGCAGGCGACAGCGCCATCAGAGTAATCAAGTGCGTCAGACAGACACAGACAGTCAGGCCAGGCAGGCAGTCAGGCTGCTGAGAGAACAAGGACTGAACTATACTACACCAATACACCAGAAAAATATCTCAACATATTCTGTATATATCTTATATTTTATTTATATTATATATATATATATATATATATATACATTATATATATATATATATATATATATAAAACATAAATATATATTTTTTTAGTGTATATTTTATATATATATATTATTGCCATGTATTATATATTATGTTATATATATTTTGTTATTACTTTTCTTTTTTTTTTTTTTTCTTGTTTTTTTTATTCTTTTATTCTTTCTTTATTTTACTTTTGTCGGCTGTTTTGTTTTGCACATAAATGAAATATATAGAATTTTATACTTGTAAAAAGATTATACTTGTATAAAACTTGAAACTTGAAACTTGAAGGCCGTCGCACACACACACACAAACACACACACACACTGTTCTGGCGCGTCGGGCACGAACATGTATTTGACTTGGTGGCCTGAGCAGACAGCGGCTCGTAGGCTGTCTGTGTAGAGGAAGCCTCTAAAAGCTTCCTCCCCGGAGAGGTCAAAGGTCACATTAAACGTATATACATAGAGGCGCTCGGGGGACCGCCTCCTCCTCGCTGATCTCCAACATTTTTAATCAAAAGGGTCATGAAAAAAAAGCGAGAAAAAAGCCGCCCAGAGGACTTTATTTTGGAGGCTCGTATATAAACGACTCGTAAAATGGTCACTAAGCGAAAAGTAAAGTGAAAGTTCAGACCGCGGACGTGAGCTCAGGCACGAAGACACACGGTCACAGGAAACCGGAGCGGTTCCTGTGGTTTGACTGCGTTGCAGCCCAGATACATGAGAAACGAGCTGCGATGTCGTTTTGAAGATGAAGGTTTTTACTGCGAAAGAAAAAAAAGAAAAACGTCCAGATTCAACATCTAGATCGTTTTAACTCGAGACCCTTTTAGGATGAAAAGCGTCAGACTCGAGAGCCACCGACAAAAGAAGAGAAAAAGGAAGAAAAGAAAGACACGCGAGTCAAATGGTGTGAAAAGTAATCAAAAGAAAAGCTAAAAGGATGAAGGAAGATAATGTCTCAACCCTGAGCTGAAGCTGGGGTCGGGCTTTTATGTTTTATGCAGATATGTCTTCAAATGTTCTTTTTATTTTTTATTGGATGGTGTATTTTTATTTATTTATTGTTTATTTGAATACAATTATTTGGTGACGAACACACACAAAATGCAACGCTGTCCCTTTAAGTTTTTTTTATAGGAACCAGAACACGCCACATACTTCCATACTTTACATTCTTCGCAGCATGCACAGTGTTACAACTCTCCAGAGATCTCTTGAATGCATTTTGTCAAAATATATAATCTTAACTCACTTTTTTTTAAGACAAAGCAGGAGGACTTTTTATTAAAGTTATATTGGTTTGAAAATCGGTGTAAAAGATGCACAAATATGTCAAAACGTGTTTGGTTAAAATAAGTGTCTGTTTATTTTTAGCTGTGAGTAGTTTTAGGATGGACTCTTATTAGTTATGAACAATAAAACTGAGACTTTTGTTTTAATTGATGCTTTATTTAACCAGGTGAGTCCCAGCGAGATTAAAAATCTCTTTTTCGAGGGTGACCTGTAAGGAAGGTCACCCTTAGGCAGCAACATGGGAAACAGTTATAAAGAAAAAACACCATAAACACAGTTATGAACAAAGAAACACAATAAACACATAGTTATAAACAAAGAAACACAATAAACACCATAAACACATAGTTATAAACAAAGAAACACAATAAACACATAGTTATAAACAAAAAACATAAGAAACAAATAGTTATAAACAAAGAAACACAATAAACACAGTTATAAACAAAAAAACATAAGAAACACAGTTACAAACAAAGAAAGACCATAAACACCATAAACACATAGTTATAAACATAAAAACACAAGAAACACATAGTTACAAACAAAGAAAGACCATAAACACAAAGTTATAAATGAAAAAACATAAGAAACAGTTAAAAATATTAAAAACATAACACAAAGTTACAAACAAAGAAACACCATAAACACACTCTCACTGAATATACAAGAAACACATAGTTACAAACAAACACAATAAACACATAGTTATGAACATAAAAACACAAGAAACACGTAGTTATAAACATAAAAACATAAGAAACACGTAGTTATAAACATAAAAACACAGTTAAAAACAAAAAGCACAGAAGAAGAAACTAAAACGTGTGTGACATAACAGTTGATTTCAGAAACATTGTCCTTAGTTTGGGAACCGGCCTCCATTTCTTGAAGTCTATGTTTGAAGCAGCGTGTCATCGGTCCTCTGAGTTTCAGGGTGCGGAGACACAAAGAAACCCGACGGAGACGTTCCCTCGTCTCGTACACCCCGACACGGACGCTCGTGCTCAGCTCTCCTCCAGAAGCCGTCGAAGGAGAAGTAGTACAGCAGCGGGTCCAGGCAGCAGTTCACGCTGGCGAGGCAGACGAGCGGCGTGGGCGTCGGCGCCGAGCCGACGAAGAACACGGCCAGCGACGCGGGCAAGAAGAACACGGCGAACATTGCCAGGTTCACGGCGAAGATCAGCACGACGTTCACCTTGTTCTTCACCCTCGCCGAGTCGTTGAGGCGCGCGCGCAGAGTCAGAGACACCGCGGCGGTGGACGCCACGTTCACCGCCAGCATGGCGAGCACCAACGCGGGCGACGCGTACGCCGCGACGGACCTTCGAGGCCCGCGGGAGAATTCGAAACAGCCGGATTCGCTGGAGTTGTTCAGGAAATCGGCGAAGTCCAGGCTCTCGGGGACGTTCGCCGCCATCACGAAGAGCCAGACGAGCGCCGCCGCCTTCCAGGCGTTGGCCGCCGTCCGCCGGTGTCGCGACCTCACGGGGTAGACCACCGCCAACAGCCGGTCCACGCTGATGAAGGTGATGAAGATGGCGCTGGAGCGCACGTTGTTGATGAAGAGCATCGTGAACCAGACGCACGCCAGGACGCCGAGGGGCCAGACGCCCGCGGCGTAGAAGTAGACCCTCGTGGTCAGGGCGGCGACGAGCAGCAGGTCCGAGAGCGCCAGGTTGACCATGAAGACGACGCTGGGCGACTTGAGGTTGTTGCGGGTGAGCAGGATCCACAGCGCGGCGGCGTTGAGGGGCAGGCCCAACGCCGCCACGGCGCCGAACACCGCGGCGTACGCCGTGCTCCTCGCGCCCCGCGCCGCCACGTCCTCCAAAGTGGCGTTGAGCATGCTCCCTCTGTTCCTGTGAGCGCGGGCCGGGGGGAAATAAGAGCGGCAGACACGGGAGACGCGCAATCAAGCCCCGCCCCCAATCCACAGCGAGCGAGATCAGCACGTAGACGTGTCAGACGGTGGAAACAGGAAGTGACCTTTTTTTTTAAAAAGGGCTTGAGGTTTCAAGTGAAACTGAAACTTTAAAGTCGTGGGGAAAAATAACCTTTTTTTTTAATTTTAACCACAAGCCGGCGGTGACTCGAGGGCCACGCCGTCACGCTGTCACGCCGTCGAAAAAAACACATCTGACCAGGTGATTATGCTAATGAGCGCAGCGTGTCCGCTAATTAGCGGCCGAGCAAAAAAATTATGAGGATAATTCCCGCGTGTCGGGATGACTGATGTCGGACGTACCTGTCGTACTCGAGTGTCTTCGGAGAATGTTAATTAGCTTAATCACCCTAATTACTCCGGTTCATCCACATTTATTTATTTATTTACACTTTTATTTAACCAGGAAAAGCCTCGTGGAGATTTTAAAAATCTCCTGGCGAAGACAAGCTAGGAGCACATTACACAAAGTTCCAGACAAACGACATAAAACAGTCACGGACATAATACTCGCTGTATTTCCCAGATATGAGGATTTATACCGCTATATTGCCCTTTTAGCTTAGCTTAGCATAAAGACCGAAGGGAAACCAGCTAGCCTCTACAGCGCTCTGCATAAGTGACAAAACCCACGCGAAAAACCAACAAGCGAGATATGAATGCGAATTAATGAGCTTTAGGCAGCTAACCGTTTCCCTTTGTTTCCAGTGTTTGTGCTAAGCTAACTAGCATCCGGCTACACATCATATTCAGATACTCATCAAACTCTATACGTCTAGTTCTTACAATCACAAGTTGGATGTAATAATGGGAAGTGTCTGCACATGTGTGACAGTCAATCTGTATTTCAAGCCACGTCACAACAACATGCACAAACTAGAACGGGCACTTGGTAGAGCGCATACCTTCGCATACCAGAAGATTGGGCATTGAATGATGAACATTTTGGCATTAGTTGCATGCCAATTGGATAGAAATTGACCGTGCTATGGTAAAAAGAAGATTTTGACCTTTCCATGACCTTGACCTTTGACCCGATCGATCCCACAATCTAATCAAATGGTCCCCGGATAATAACCAATCATCCCACCAAATTTCATGCGATTCGGTTTAAAACTTTTTTTGTTATGCGAGTAACACGCATACAAATAAATAAATACACGGCGATCAAAACATAACCTTCTGCATTTTCAATGCCGAAGGTAAATATCGATATCTGTAAAACACATCTGACTAAAAACGTTCATTATCATCACGGTGTTCGACGTGAGCGCGACGGCAAGAGCCGAGCCGGAATTACACCTATTGCCTTTTCATAATCTGAGTGTATATTTTTTAATGTAGAAATACGCGGAGACCAACGCGAGGTGAGCAATCGCACCAAAGCAGCGCCGCCACCTTCACGCCTTTCAACTTATCTCTCAATCACCAATTTACCACTTACCTCCAGTCTCTCTCAGCAAATAACCTTTTGAGAGATTCAAATCCAAATGGCTTCTCGAGCGGCGGCAATTATGTGATGTTCTTTTGGTTTTTTTGCCCGACTCGCTCAATTAAATAGAAAGGTGGGGACGTGGCTCATCAAAGTGGTCGGGGGGGCACAAAGAGAGCACACATTGATTTCCTCTGGCAAATAAAAAAGGATGCTATTTTTTTTCTTAATATTTAGGAAACTTTTGAGTGTTCCTCAAGACAGCATCTCTTTATTATTACTTTTTAAATGCCTGCTGCTGCTGGCGTGAACAGATAGATGGACAGCTGTTTGTTTTTTTACTGTTTGTTTGCAGCAGGGCAAGTAATAAAATGTAAATTGTATGAAAAATCTGTTTTTCTTCGTCTCCCCTCGTTATTCCTATTCTACTCCATTTTATTATGTATTGTCTGACTGTCGGTTTTTCGGGTATCAGTGAAAATGTGATTTCATTCAAAAATGATGGAGCAATAATGACCTCAAAAAAGTTAATAATAGTACTTTAATAATAGTATTATCCTGCAGATATAAACCTGCACAAATAAAACTCATACTGATAAACTACTCTTCTGTTTTTAAAGGCTGCTGCACAAGTTGTGCTCTCGTGAAAGAGACACACACACACACTTGAACTTGTAGACCCGTGAGGACTTGACTAGGAGGTGTCTCGTGGGGACACCATTTTCTAAATTGAATAACAGCATACTTTTGATCACAGACATTTTTGGGGGGTCCTGGGGACCCAAATATTAACTCAAGTATACATATTTCACAAATTTAATAAGCTTATTTAAGCATTTTGACAGGTTTTTCTATCCCTCCGTCGCACTATTGTGTCCGTCAACCAGCTGTGCGTTCGTGAAAGGGATGCACACACACACACACACACACACACACACAGACAGAAGGAAACTCGGTGGTTCGACTCCAAGAGCTTCAAAGTAGTTTGACCTGAGGGTCGATGCGTGGGTTAAAAGCTGAGCCGGCGTGGACTGAGGTCAGTGGATGTGTACTCACCTCTCCCCCGAACACGAGCACAGTGCGGGCTATTACACCCCCACCCCCCCCACCACCACCACCACCATCTCCATCTCTAATGAAATCACTGGGCCATTTTTAGGCCAGCGTGGGTCTAAAGCGGCGTTCCCCCACGCGGGGGAGCAGCGTTGAGGAGATGACCGCCGCCGGCGCTCACTTCATTACAATTTCAATCTTCAGCAACGGCAGGAGTCACAATGAGCGTGGGTGTGTGTGTGTCTTCATCAGTATGCAGCGGGTGGTTTGGAAGTGACCCCGTAGGGCTGGTGGGATGTGTGTGTTTGTGTGTTTGTGTGTTTGTGTGTTTTGTGAGCGCGTGCAGTGGGATAGCAAGTGTTTGACGAGCTCAGATCGTTGAGGAAATGGCCAAATTATATAACCCTCCCCCTCCTCTTCCCCTGCTGCTCCACTCAGGTAAACAGCACCGCTGTGACCACGGCGAGTCAATAGGGCGGTCAAGCGCGAGGCGGCTTTTTTTTTTCTCCTGAAGAGGATTTGAAGGAGATCATCTGCTTTAGACGACTCCTCCGCCAATTCACCCGCTTCATCCGAGGCCGAAAGAAACAAACACGAGGTAATCCGCGGCGAGCGGCGGGGACCTCGCTTCATCGGTCCCACGCCAAGAGAGGACGCTCTGAGAATGCCGGCTCAGAAAGGTGTTTTATTGCCTTTTTATTCTCTCCTTTTCCAATCAGTGGCTGCCATCTTGGACCCTAACAGGTTGTGAGAGTCTGATTATATGCAAATGAGCAGAAAAGCTCTAATAAAGCTGTCAACCCGAAATAAAACGGGTTTACCGGACGAGAGCGCCGCAATCTGCTGCTTATAAGAGTGGAATGGGACAAAGTTGAGTTTTTAATGATTGCACCTGCAGCACTGGACCTGTGTGTGTGTGTGTGTGTGTGTGTGTGTGTGGTCCTGAAATGTGAGCTGGTTTCTTCTTCCTTTGGACGTGCAGCAGGTAATGGAGTCCTCTAGATGTGGTCATTTGAAGAGCCTCAATGGATCCTGAACCCTGGACCATGAACCCTGGATCCTGAACCATGGATCCTGAACCTTGAACCTGAACCCTGGACCGGCCTCTGAAGAACAGGCATCCCACAGCGCGGCTCTTCTCCCACGTTATCTCCCACGTGGGGGAGAACGAGACGTTCAATGGTTCCATTTATCTTCTTTATCGGTTGTTTTTCTTCTCCCACTAAAAGGCTCGAGGAGGTGTGCTGCCCACTTTCCCACTAACAAAATAAAACGCTTCACCGTCGTGTAAACGACTTCCTTCAGTCGAGCCGATCGCAGACGTTCGGATGAGAACATGTGGCGACGACACGGGAGGAGGGGAAGAAAAAAAATCACTTAATATACAGAAATCAAATAAGTGCTTGTAGTCAGCCGGCGGGGCGAAGGCTTTCACTTTGCTCTGGGAACGTCATTCGATTAACATGTTGTGTTTCCATCAGCTCTTTCAAGTGTGTGTGTGTGTGTGTGTGTATTGAGGCTCGTATTAGTGGGCTGTCATTTCCCCGGAGACATTAATAAACAGGCATCCACGAAGAACACCCCGGCGAGGCCGAGCTGGAAGGAGCGCGACGAACACGAGGATCGTCACGCGTTTTATACATGCTTTAAAAAAGAAAGGGGGAATAAAACAAGTTCTCTCCATACGCTATAGTTTTGTTTCACACCATACCGCAAACGAGAGAGGGGAGAGAGAGGGAGGGGAGAGAGAGAGGGGGTGAGAGAGAGGACTAGAAAGGGGGAGAGAGAAGGAGGGAGAGAAAGGGAGTGAGAGGGAGAGAGAGGGAGGGAGAGAGAGGGAGAGCGAAAGGGATGAGAAAGAGGGAGAGAGAGGGAGGAAAAGAGAGGGAGAGAAAGGGAGAGAGAGATGGAGAGAAAGGGAATGAAAGTGATGAGAAAGAGAGAGAGTGGGGGTGAGAGAGAGGACTAGAAAGGGAGAGAGAGAGATGGAGAGAGAGTTGTGGAAAAACATGTTGCAAAAACAATGCACTGAATGTTTAAAAGAGAGATAAGGAAGATTGAACCGAGGAAGGTAGGTAGGAAAGCAATGAGGAATGGAGGAAGGGAGTGAAGAAGGGAACAACTGAGGGCTGAGGCAGCAACGGTGTGAAAGCAGAAACAGGTGATATGTGTCAACAGAGAGAGAGAGATGGAACCACTGAAGTAGAAGGGAGGAATCAGAGAGAGAGAGAGGGGCGAGAGAGAGAGAATAATTGCAGCGCACTGAGTGACAAGGAGATAGAAATATAAGTTGGGGTCTTTGAGGGAGACGGAGAGGTAGAGCGAGGAGGAAGACGGAGAGAGAGAAATGATCTACCTGACGTGTCCGGTCCTCTGTGTGTGTGTGTGTGTGTGTGTGTGTGTGCTGGAGCTCACACATTCCTTGTGTTTGGTGGAGTTGATATCGTTCTATTTTGCTTTTCCGTATTGGTGAAGTCAAGTTTGTGAGCGTTCACAGAGGAGGACAGCGTGGGTCAGAGGTCAAAGGTCAGGCTGTTGTGTTTTACAGGCCAACGAGCTGGTGGGATGTTGACGGCCCCGTGAGGCCGGAGACTGTTTTTGAAGTTTCTTTGACACACCGTTAGAGGTTCTTTGAATAAGGCACCATTTCCTGTACCACAAAGAACCTTGCAAACCAGGCTTCTTTAAAGAACCATTTCTAGAACCAGAACCATGTGTTGAAGGTTCTTTGAGACACCTTTATAGGTTCTTTAAAGAACTCTTTCAGGAAATGGTTCTTTGAAGAATCCTGGTTTTAAAGGTTCTTTGTGGAACCAGAAATGGTGCCTTAAAGAACCATTTTTTACGGTTATTTGAGTCACTTTTAGAGGTTCTTTGAAGAACTATTTAAGGCACCATTTCTGGCCCCTCAAAGAACCTTTCAAACCAGGGTTCTTTAGAGAACCATTTCCTTAAAGAACCACATGTTGAAGGTTCTTGGAGACACCTTTATGGGTTATTTGAAGAACTCTTTAAGGAAATGGTTCTCTAAAGAACCCTGGTTTGAAAGGTTCTTTGTGGAACCAGATATGTTTCTTCTAGGGCATCACTCTGAAGAACCATTTTCAGTTCCAGATGGCACCTTCATGTTTCTGTGTGTACGCTCTGCCACTTCCATCCATGACGCCAACTCTCGCAGCCCCCCGGCCCGCCGCCGCCAACGCCACCTTCAGTGTCGGCTGGGAAAAAAGTAGATTGCAGAGAGCGGGGGATGTCATTTAAAACCTACGGAGAGGAGAAGCGTAGGTTGTCAATTACACATGTTCCGCCGCCTCCACTTCCTCCACCCACCGCCAGCGACCTTGGCCGAGACCGACACGCTTCCTCCGCCGCCGCCGCCTCCTTCGTCCGTCTTTTAAACGCATCGCCACATTGTGCATGCAAACACACGCCCTCCCACACGGACGTCCAAAAAAACCGGCACAATCAAAGCGTGTTTGAGGGGGGTCGGCGGGGGGGTCGGCGGGGGGAGCGTGTACGTCTCCATGCCTCTATAAATATACAACCTCGAAGAGAAAGATGAAACTAGTGCAAAGCTTTTGCCTCTAATAAATAGAAATAAGGTCTTCCCTTCATGCCAAGTGCTTTTTTAAAGAGATTTATTTATTTATTTTTTTGCAAAAAAGAAATCACAACCGCTTTCTGCTTTGGTTTTTTGGGGCTTATCCGTGCAGTCATGAGCAATATCACTCAAACTCCAGGTGCTTCTCAAAACACAAAATAAAAATACAGATTTTCCTAAATCGGCTAGACGAGCGGAACCGAAGTGACGAACGCTTTTCTCGCCGCATTAAACCGTGACGCGCCCAAAGCGCCGGTTGCTATAAAAAGCGCCCGTTGCTACCTGCGTCTAAACCTGCGTCGGCCCAATCGGGACCCGTTAGCTTATTTCCATATATATATATATATATACTATATCTTATTTTTTTCCGTTGCTAACGGAAAAAAACTTAGCACAATGCCGGGCTCGGCAAGTGGAATGAGCCTCATATTGTAGGTGCAACATGTCAAAGAAATACACATATTCCACTTAGATTATAATTTCTACAAAATGAATAATAACGAGGCAGAATGCTAAGAGCCGGCAGCTCTACATGCCTCCCTCTCTTCACCTCGTTGTCTCTGGAGTAAGCTAACGATATATAAAACGCGTGACTCCAAACTCAAACTCTGATTAAATTATCTTTAAAAAGCAGCGATTCTTGTACCTTCAGGCTTGGTTTAAAAGGGTTCGCTTTTCTAGAAAAGTTGATTGTTTCCTGTGAAGAGCGATTAGGAACCGCCATAGCAACAGAGTTTTCCACGGGGGCAGATTTTCCACAAAAAAAGGTCAAAGGAACAGAGAATATAGGCGAAGAAATACAGATACAGAGAGGTGTAGAGAGGTTTCAAACAGACAGAAAAATAAAGAAATATATGCACCGAGGGAGCTGTAGGCGTGCAGTGAGGTGGGAGGAGCCAAGGTCAACCGTTGGCAGGAGAGCTTAAAAAACGTGTCACGTTAAAATGGTAAAAAATAATCTAACAGATTTTATGAGCCGTTGAAAAACGTTCAGCATTGATGATCAATGCAGAGTACATTTTAGTTCCTCTTCTCACTCTCTCCATTGTTGACTTATTATTTATTGTCATGATAAACACTTTAAAACAATTTTGGGCCTGTACCCATTCCCACCGCGAACATAATCGCATCGTAAATGTCGATTTGGGGTTTCATAATAGAGCTCTAATGAGCGACTAAGGCACACTTTTTTTCTTTTAACACGAGATCTACCGTTTCTTTTCCTGCCCTCCTTCCATCACATACACAACTTACCGTTTTCAAAGAGAAATCGTGGAATGAATCCCAATGAGCACAGTTTAAAAAAAAACTAATGTATTCCACCCATGCATTTAATACTCGCACATCTTTAATTTAAAGCGTTTTTCTTTTCATTCTACAGAGGAATAGAGAAAAGATCACATCGTATTGTTTGATAAATGGAGGTACCTGCCTCAATTATTGTGTTATTTGTATATTTTTGCAAACTCTTGCATTTTACCGAGAGACGAAACAGCCTTCACCGGGGATGGCGAATAAAAAAGCAGGCGGTCTAGACGATTGCCGACAGCCCGCGGGGCGTACGCCCGTTCACCCCGTGGTGTAAATGTGATTACAGAACAGTGAAGTAAATCTACAGCGACAGACACTTTCACCGGCTTTTACCGCGGCACTGCGAGCAGTCACGACATTGAGCCGCGTCGAGAAGCAAAAAAAAACGAAAATAAAGAACGAAATATCCGCTCAACTCTAATAAACTGAGGAATTCTTGATATGAATAAAGCCGCCTGCATTCCTCGCGGTGTCTCGAAGGCTCATCAGAAGTCTGGTGATTAACACCGAGGAGTCACCTCTACGTGTTTCGTGACGCCGAATGTGAGAATCACTCTGACACGAGTGTCTGTTGTTGGAAAGCGACGTGTAAATATATGCAAATGTGAGAAGAGACGGTAAAATGTTTTCTCCCAAGTTTTACACTTCAACACGTTTTTGAAGGCTGCTCTTTTGGGGTTTTTTAGGCCAAAAAAGAGAATCACATCCAAGGATCCGGAGTTTTCATTATCGTAATACGACGATTTCGGTCACTGTAAACGTGGATGACTCGGAAAGGAATATTTGTGGGGTCTTTCGTCGAGATGTATCGCTCAGCGTGACGCGTCTGAACCTCTACAATCTACGACATGTTATTTCTTAGAGCCTCCATCTCCATCGCCTACGTTTTGAACCTCCGAAAACCTAGTGTTAAGTCGCTAAGCGTGCGTCGTGTGTCAACACCACGTAGCTGATATGTAACTCGGGCTACGTGGAATTAGTCATAATAAAAATACGGACTCTCACTTTTGTATCCGACATCAGCTGACCACCTTTCCGTTGTAATCACCACGGCCACTAGAGGTCACTGTCGTCTTCGTCCGTGTCAATGCATGATGACGGTCTTCTGAAACCTCCTAGCACACGTAGCTAACTCCGTTAACCGTGAGCCTCCCAACCGCCGTTGACGCCCATTCAATCGGCGAATAACATTGGGCGGACAGATCGAGAAAAAAAAAAAAACGCTCATTTACATAGAGAACACACGTTGGCACTGGAAGTAAATCACTAGGCGGGAGGTCCAACGATAGACCGCTTTCCTAAATATAGGCTTTCACTGCTGCCGAGGTGTCGCGACTACTCAGACTCGGAATCCATCAAGTGCACAAAGCTGTCTAGTACTTGGCTGAACATGAATTCCGGGTAAACCGAGGGCTCAGAATATTTTCCTCGGCTATGAATATATCTATAAAAAAAAACGTCACAGCACTCTTTGAAAAATATTCCTCGTCTACAATGTTGTTAGGAAAACATAAATTACCCGCTGTGTTTACTCCTCTGCGAAGACTTCGCCTTGAACAAACACGCCGAGGGTGCTCACCCCTCTACTATCCTGACATAGATAAGTATCACATCAGATGCATCCGCCTTTTCCTTTATTAATGTCTCCTTAAAGGGGGGATGATGACGCAGGTGAGGACGGATGAGTGGGCGAGAGATTGACAAGAGGCGAAGGAAGAGAGCGGGCGTGTGTGTGTCACTCATCAGTGCAGCCATCGCTCTATTTACAACAGGCCGTGTGAGTGCAGGATTCCAGCTGTCGGCGGGTGATAGGCTCCCTTCACAAAAAAATAAAAAATAAATAAAACCCTAAGCCCCCCGAGCTCATGCTGGCAGCGGCGTCTTCCTTTCACATTTCGCAATCTTCGCCGCCGAGCGAATGCCGGTGAAGAGGGGGGGGGCGGGGGAGAGCGGCGGAGTGTACGGAAACGAGGTATTTCTGCCGAGCGAAACTTCCGCTGGAGGGGGGGGGAGTGGATAGCGAAGAGGTTTTTGAAAACGCCGAACTCATCCGCCGATTTCACAGTGGAAGGAGCGGGATGACTGCCACTACACGGGGGGGAATTGTTCATTACGGTGCTAATGCTGGTGTGTGTGTGTGTGTGTGTGTGTGTAGGCCTTATTGGATCCATATCCCTGCAGCATGTACACCATCTTAACGATCTGCCACTGGGAAGCTGGATCCAGCCCCGTCGTCTGGCCCGAGCGCCGCCAAACACTGATTCGCCGGACCTCGACCTCCTGCAGCCCCACACACACACACACACACACACACTTAATCAATTGGACTACCTCTACGGGCACAAAGACACAATGTGATGAGCATCGACCGCGGTGTTTGCTCATATCACTAATAGATGTACTGTGGTCCTGTGTCGTTGTTTCCAAATGATCCCCCCCCCCCCCCGTTGGTCGTGACACTAAATAGCCAGTGCCAAAACCAGACATAAAACCTCTCCTCTCCACCCCCCGGCCCCCCCGCCACCCCCACCCCCAGCTATCCGCTATTGGCGTTATCCATCATGGCGGCGCAGCTACGCCTCTAATACCCTTCACGCCGGCTGGAACCATTCCAGTTCTTAAAATAGTGTCGGTGACTTGGGAGAAGGTCCGGCGCTCTAAGAGGTAAAGGGAAAACGAAAAAGGGGAGGGGGGGTGGGGGGACATGACGGAGTACGAAATGGAAGAGAAATGACCGCGGTACGGCGAAGTAAAGAAGGCTCCTCTTAGGGCAGTGGAGGGAGAAATATTGGTCAGTGTAGCCCCCCCCCCCCCCCCCATCGGAACCATTTGTGTCCTCGTCAGGATCTTAAATAGAATTGGGATCAATTATTCAGAGGGTCTATAACCGGCAATAAATGTTAGCCGAGACGGTGGCGGCCCCGGGCAGCGAGAGGCAGAAAAGTGGGGTTAGAAGCGGTTATTGAGGGTTGAGTTTAAAAGTCTGGACAAAAACAGCCGAATGACCAATTATAATTTAAGCCGAGAAGTGACATTTGAAAAGCCCTTTTCGGCTCGTTTGATGTGGCCGCTTCAGCTGCACGACAACACAATGCGGTGAAATCAGCTCGGCGCGCCGCTGGAAGCCGACGGCGACCGCACGTACCCGCGCCCTCGAAAAATCAAACCCACCGCTTAGCCCGAGAGTGCTGCTTCACGCCGGGTTGAGGTGAAGTCTGTCGGGACTTAATTGCATTTCTCTCAGAAGGATGACGGGTTAGCCCACCGTGATCAGGATGGACGGTGGAGTCGAAGAAGAAGAAGAAGAAATAATTATGAGTTCTATGCTTCACGTTTTAAAGCTGCATTCTCTCTACTGACAACCAGGGGGCGACTTCTCTGATTATATAGAAGTCTATACTTCACTTCATGTGTTAAAGCTGCATTCTCTCCACTGACCACCAGAGGGCAACTCCTCTGGTTGTATAGAAGTCTATGCTTCATGTATTAAAGCTGCATTCCTTCTCCTGACCACCAGGGGGCGACTCCTCTGGTTGTATAGAAGTCTATATAAATGTATTTACTTCTCACATGACTTATTCCCTCAGCAAACATTAGAAACAGGAGTTTATGTCTCAATCTCTAGTTTTAAGTCTCTCTTTTGAGATTTGCCGAACATAAATTTAATTCAGTTTATTTTGTTTAGCCCAGGATCACAAATTACTAATTTGCCTCAGAGGGTTTTATAATCTGTACGCATCCCTGTCCCACCAAATTACCTTGTGCCTCAAGTGACTGCCGAGATTTCCAATCTTTTACCAGGAGACTGTGTCTCAAACCGAGCGCTGATTAGCATAACCAAAATGTATTATGCTTCAGTGGCTACATTGGAATATTGTTTTGCAAGAGCAGATATAGTAAGAATACGTTTCACAGATATGCCATGTTTTATCAATATCATCGAATCAGAAGCATTTGCCAATCTATACATAGAAATATAGTCATAATAGAAATATTGCTCATTGTTGCGATGGTAATCATTGAGAGACTAAATGAGAACATGCAGTGAGAGCTGAATGGTGGTTAATGACAGCCGTATGTGTCGTAGAATACCTGCAGCAATTCTGATTGCTTTTCTATTCCAAGAAGTATAACACAACGTGGGCTTATTAAGAGTTCTGTATCGGGGTCGACTGCTGGTGCCGTACCTTTGTTCCAACAGCCGATTGTTCCGAGACCCCAATGGTCCGAAAAATCTCCCGAAATCCCATTTGTCCGACAGCCAATTGCGCCAAAGGCCCATTGTTCTGGAAATAAAGACTCTCCCTAATAGAACAGAAGCAAGAGTGGATCATTATTATGAAGAATGACATTATCAGAGATCCCAGTCCAATGGGACTTTTTTTACTACTTTAGATCGCTGCAGGGGTATTGTGTTCGGCATGACCGCAATCACCGGGAAAAAAAAGAGCTAACGGAGGAGTCGGCGTGATGAGGTTCTATAGCCTTTTTTTTGACACGTTAAAAGCTTAAAAGTTCCCCGAAGGTTTTATATCAGACAACAAACTTTCTAATCTCTTACGCTCGTGTTAACCATAGGGATGGGTATCGTTTGGGTTCTTTACGATACCGGTACTTTTACCCAACCCTCGTTGACCACGGTCCTGAATTCAGGCTTTGCCATAGTAGGAAATAAGATCAGGAGCGTGAGATGACGTCGTGAGATGACATCGTGCTTCTGGCGGTTGTGGGGTGAGTGGGTATAGAAGTAGAGTGGGCCTTCTGGAACAATGGGCGTATGTTTTGGGGGGTATCAAGAAAAATGGGCTTTAAATCCAATTGGACCATTTTGGGGATTATTGGGGTTTCTGAATGACGCTGAGATGAGATCGGCAACAGGAACACAGTCATCCCCCCCCCCCCCCCCAACAGACACTGTGGTGGATAAAATGTATACGGCAGCTGTGAGTTCATCCAATATTATGAATTTACCGACAGAAAGAATGGCAATTATATATATACTCACTCACTCAGTTACGCCAACATGTGCAGATCAAAATGTCACCATCAATATATATATATTTTAAATACATCAAATATTGGCTTTACAATAAAAAAAACACCATCCATTAGTCACCGCTCATTTACCGAACGCCACTACCTGCATTGCATCGCTCAAGCGTGAACACGGAGCGGAGAATTCTCCCGTCAAAAAAGTCCCTCGTGGACCCGACCCGGCGTGGGGGCGCCGGCCCGAGGCGCGCATTACCACGCGGAGGCAGTTCAGTTGATAATTGAGTGAAGGGATGCCAGGCGCTCGCACGGAAACAGTCCACCGTGCATCTCCAAATGGCTTTACAGAGCTAACGGCGGTGTGTGTGTGTGTGGAGGGGGTGGAAGGAGAGAGAGAGAGGAATGAGCTCACAAAAGGCGGGGGGGCGAGGTAATGTAGCTTCCAGCTCAGCTCATTTTCTCCAAAAGGAAAGAGATAAACTGGACCCCCCCCCCCCCCCCGGAGGCTTGCGAGATTGAAAGCCTCACCAGCAGAAATGGCCAAAATAACTAAGAGAAATTAGACGCGACCCCGGGCCTCAGTTTCTTCATCCCACGTCTCGCATCCTGAGCCGCGCCACGAGGAATAAACGCGAAGTATAGCAATCAAGCCTTTTATTATTTTCCCTCCATTTCTTGTTACTTTAATTTCCTTCCTTCCTGCCTTTTCTCTCTCTCCCTCCGTCATCACCCCATCAGTGTTTGTTACAGGGTGCGGGGGCAGGAACGCAGACTGCTCTTGACAACTGGAGCACTTTCTATCTCCAGATGGACTGGCAACCCGAGAGTCTCAGGAGAAGAGGCTTTCACTCCCACAGCTCCTCTCCTCTCCTTCCCCTTTCCTCTCCCTCCACTCCACTCCTTCCCCTCTCCTCTCCATCCCCTCTCCTCTCCTCTCCCTCTCCTTCCCCTCACATTTCCTCTCCCTCCACTCCACTCCTTCCCCTCTCCTCTCCTCTCCTTTCCATCCCCTCTCATCTCCTTCCCCTCACCTTTCCTCTCCCTCCACTCCACTCCACTCCACTCCTTCCCCTCTCCTCTCCTCTCCCTCTCCTCTCCCTCTCCTTCCCCTCACCTTTCCTCTCCCTCCACTCCACTCCACTCCTTCCCCTCTCCTCTCCTTCCCCTCTCCTCTCCCTCACCTTTCCTCTAATACCAATGTATTATTGAACATGTTTGGAATTGTTAGGAAAATACATAACTTTATTATTGCTCAGTCTCCCAGCTGAGATCTCACCGACATGTATTCATGAAGTCATTTTGCAATTGAACGCTACATTTTTCTTTCTTTCCACCGCGTCATTTCATGGATGGATTGTTAAAACAAACACGTGACTTTCACCTCGGAGACCATGGTTTGAGTCCTGTGGCGACCAAAAGACTAAACTTATGTACGTGACTCCATTTATCCAACAGGTCGTCCACATTTAAACCCAAAGTGTTTTAATCCTCGACGATAACCACGTGTTGAAAGCCGCTCGATCGGGTTCTTCTTCATCTACGACACTTAAAGCGTCCCTCTGGCTTCCCAGCAGCGACGGCGTGTCAGAAACAATAACACACACCCAAAAGTTATTAATATCAACAGTTTCTTCACTCGCCCGAGGTGAGAGAAAAAAGCTGGTGTCACGATAAAATCACACAGGCATCCGACTTTGAGAATAAATCGTGGGGCATCCGGTGCAGCGAAGAGACGAAAAACAAACCTCAGGACGTCTGTGTGGGCAAGGACGAGACTGTGACCTTCCTCAAGAACGAATACGTGACACAAGACATAAGATGCCGTGTTAAGTGGGCCTCTGTCGATATGTTGTAAATATTGCGAGGTGTGCGTCAATCGGGAGAGACGAGTCAGAGGAAGAAGAGATTTAAACTGATGAAACGTGACGACGAGGTCTCGACAGAGTCTTCGGTGATTGGTCTCGACTTGTAGGATTTGAAGACTGATTCATGAGAAAAGCCAGAATAATAACAATTTATAGGGGTGTTGTTGTATCTGTACCACGAACACAGACACACAGGAGTGAGTATGGGGCAAAGTAACAACCCCCCACCCATGAAACGCGATCACGAAGTCTCGACAAAGTCTCGACAGAGTCTTCGTTGATCGGACTCGACTCGTAGGGTTTGTAGACGCCGCGTTTGATTCATGAGAAAAGCCAGAATAATAACCACTTATCGGAGTGTCGTCGTATCTGTACCACAAATAGGGGGCAAAGTAACAACACCCCACCCATGAAACGTGTCGACGAAGTCTCGATGGAGTCTTCGGGGATCGGACTCGACTCGTAGGGTTTGTAGACTCCGCGTCTGGTTCATGAGAAAAGCCTGAATAATAACAATTTATAGGAGTGTCGTCGTATCTGCACCACGAACACAGACAAACAGGAGTGAGTACGGGGCAAAGTAACGTACCTTCCCCCCCACCCGCCATCTCCTGAACTGCAGAATGCGAATCAAGACACCCTTTCCCTTGGCTGATCCCTCAGGACCCCACAGCCCTTTCCAGCTGCGCATAGAAAGCCCCATACATTATGCATCACCGTCGCAGCCCTATTTTCTGTGCAGAGAAGCAGAGAAACGAGAGAGAGAAACAGAGCTTCCCGAGCTCCCTCAATCAGTCCCACGGTTGCTCCGTGTTTCTGCAGAAAAACAAGGTCTCGTTCCGACCGTACGGAATTACCGAGAGGAAAACATGAAATATTTAAGCACCGTCATCCCCCTTCATTCCCCTCGCTTATTATCCAGCTCAAACTTCCCAGAGTCAAGGAATATAAATACAAATATTTTTTATTTTTTTTACAGTATGTTTTCCTTCCTCTTGATTGGGTGCCTCCTTCTCCCGAGGCGTTGGGGAGGACTAGTGTGTAAGCGACTTCTTCCCTCCTCTGGACGGGATGCCACAAAGGTGGAACATGGGATTTGGAGTTATGCTCTGTGGAAGCAGGGGTGGATAATGGACTCGGGCGCACGCCGGTGGGGTATACCGGTCGGATCACACAGCCGGCGTGCAGGACCGCCATTTGGCAAGCGTAAAACGGACAAACTACCGGAAAAAAAGGCAAACACACCGAGCACACAGCTTCTTCTTCTTGGCCTTCTTTCTGTGTGAAGCAGCAACACAAAGAGGTGGGTCTTGGCCCTCAGAATAAGTCTCCACAGGCGCTGTTGACATCGAGGTTGTCCGGCACTGCAGACTTTGAAGGCTACAAACTATTTCTCTGTGTCCTTGTCATATGAAAGGCAAATATATAGATTGCCTCTCACCTGGCTTTTGTCCACCTGTCTGAGAATTGAAAAGACTTCTCGAGTAAGGAAAAGAAAATGATTTTTTCCGTGTACAGACAAAATAATACATACATTGTGTAGATATATATATATAATTATATATATATATACACACATATATGGCATGTATTCTTTCTGTGTCTGCAATCTCTTCCAACATGGCTATTTTTCATCTTGTACTGATGCGTTTAACACCACTGCTGTGCTTCTTCTTCTTCTGAAAGGCTTCCACAAGGAGAATGAAAGCAAAACTCATTCAACTGTGTGGGGACACTTTGGCCCTTTCAATTCCCACTGGAACACCAAAGCACACAGCGAGACGCCGCACTATTAGAGTCCATGGGTGGGACGGGAACATACATTCCAGATGCATCTACTCTCCGTCGAACTCCAACGACCGGGTTTTTCATTTGTCTCGTCTTAAGTATCGTGATTAAACTAACCTTTGATGTTCCCGAAAACAACGGGGAGGAGGAAAGAGATGGGAGCGATGGGGGGGTCTGGGGGGCGCATAGGGATGTAAAGACTTAGTAATGCGCGGCTTGGAACGCCGTGCTAATGAAGCAGATTGAATGGAGTAACACTTGATGGCGAGGCCGCGTGAAAAAGCACAACATCTCACCGTTAAAGGATTAGAGATAGAGGGATAAATATATTTTTAAAATCAACTCTCGGAGGGAGAGGAGGGGGGAAAGGAAGTCGTGTAGGAACGTATTTATCTCGACGTATACACGTCTGCTCTTGGGAGAGATTAGAGGAGCGGTGGGAGTCGTAACCAGGATGTGCAGCAACGGCGTTCGACATTGGCGGCGATTGTGTATGCATGCTAAGGGAGGAGGTAAGGGGGCGATGGGTGGGGGAGGGGCTGGGCGGATCGCTCGTGCAATGCCTCCAAGGTTGCGGGTGCGCAGGAAGTGCCATTAGGTGTGAATTAGGCGGAATTGGAAATGAATCTGCTGTCATGCATTATTAAAACTACCCTAATTGCATTTGCATAAGTCTATGAGATGCCGCGTACATGCGGCGGCGTGCGCGGATGCGTTCCCGTCGCAATCACGGGGATTACTTGTCCTTTCCTAAGTCGCTCGGGCGAAAGCTTCGCATATCTCGGCGGCCTCGTCTCCCGCTCGTTGCTTCTCTTTATCTTTTTCTCACTGCTTCACACGCGTCACGTGACAAAACCCCGGCTAACGGCGGTTAGCAGATGTGCCCGCGTTGCCTCAACTTTGGTCACCGCGTGTATGACATGCGCCGAGCCCACGGTATTGCTTCGTCTCGTCATGAGGGAGCTTTGGCTTGTACTCATATGCAGCAACATTGCCCCTGTGTGGTGAAAGGGAAACACGTCGTCCACCAATCCTAAAGTTGAGTTTCAGATTGAAGAGAGAGACAATCCCCGTTGTTCATGTAAATATGGAGGTATTCAGGCGGGGTCAAGTGGATTTTTGTCATGCAACTAGTCTTCGTCCCAATATATATCTGACAAAGTATTTGGGATTAATTAAGCGAGTAAACAAAGAGCACACAAACAAAAAAACTACGACAAAAACTTGTTTGGATTTTCTACGGCCGTCGACAACTGGTTTTATTTTTAGCCGATAAATAGAAGTGTTCATATTTGGAATGCGAAGGGCTGATGTAGAGACGAGAGACCTGTCAGAGTTAGCTCCGCCCCTAAAGCGTCCCCTGCTTTATGGTCTGTGTGACTCTAAATGACCATAAAGTATAAATGATGACATCATGCTGTTTAGAAGAATACTTGAAACTAGAGACTTAGACATGAACTCATTTACAATGTTTACTGAGGGGATACATCAAGAGAAGTAGAGTCACTATATAGACTTCTATACAACCAGAGGAGCCCCCTGGTGGTCAGGAGAGAGAATGCAGCTTTAACACATGAAGCATAGACTTCTATACAACCAGAGGAGTCGCCCCCGGTGGTCAGGAGAGAGAATACAGCTTTAACACAAAACATAGACTTCTATACAACCAGAGGAGTCGCCCCCGGTGGTCCGGCGAGAAATGGCAGCTTCATATATGCTGCAATGAGCTTTCCACGACATCTTTTTAAAATGTTTTGATCGCTCTCCTTTCATGCTCAATGTTGAGCTCTCATTTTGAAGGGCAACAGCAGCAACGCCGATCTCACAGAGGCGGGATGTCGCCAAGTCACCCGTCAACGTCTTAACCTAAACATTTACACTAAAGTGCAGGCTTTCTCTTTATGTATTAATCTGTGTACTGTGTAATATGTGAAGTTCTCAATAAAGGTCTTGAAATAAATAATAAAACCCTCTCCAGCATTACGCAGCGCTGCGATTGAAGTCTCGGGGCGTATGACGTAATCAGTCACACTCTCACGACTCACCGTTTGCAAAGAAGTCAGTTCAGTATCCAGGCACACAACGCGGGGCTCACCCTCGTCTGCATCACAGTCGCGCTCCACGCCCGTCATCAAGGACTTGTCTCAGTTCCGCGTACTCTTCCTCGTTCTTCACCGCATCCTCAGCCAGCGCGTTTCCTTCCGGGAAAATAGACTTCTATACAACCAGAGTCGCCGCCCCCTGGTGGTCCGGCGACGGGCCGATTTAAAATCGTGTCCTTCAATTTCTGCAACCGCAGAAGGCCCAAAAACGTAGTCTCCCACAGTTCGTAGTTCTTTTCGTCTCAAACACAAGACGAGACGGACGTGAGCTCGTACGTGGTGCCGGCACTCCGATTCGCGAGGCACACAAACAAATGTCTCTCGGTGGCTGCTCACGCCGGATGTACCGACTCAACACATATATAAACTTGGGAGGACAAATACACTGGATGCAAGTTTCTGAGAATGAAACTCAAGCTCTTTATTTTCTTCTTCTTCTTCTGTGGTGTTTTACGGCACTTTTACTTGCATCCTTTTAGTTGCACGACTGCCATCTTCCGGTTCCCAACGACTACACTTTCCCGATGAGTTCAAAAATTGCATGAAGCACCCTCTTCCAAGACCACTAGACCCCCACTCCGATATACCTCCAAGCTCTCTTCCCTTCATCCCTAGTCTCTCCATTTCTTTCCTTTCTGAACTGTATCTAGTGCATGTGGCAACAGCATGATGAACTGTTTCTGGTGCCTGGCAGTGCTCACAGAGTCCAGTTCTCTTTATTGTCTGCAGGTGCATCAGTTTATATAGACCTGGTCACATGACACACACACCTGAAATGCATAAGCAATAATTGGGAGCACAATCAGTCTCAATTATTCAATTAACAACGTCCCACACTTCTGACGTTCTGAGGGCTGTTCGTCTTCACTAGCCACCGGATTCTCCCTCTTGTCAATATCGAAATATTGATCGGCGTTACCTTTGATGTCGCCACTTCCACTCGACGCCGGTGAACCAGTGCAAGTCGAGATTGCGATCGAGGCGTCGCCCGCCAACATGCGGTCGCTCGTTGCAAATCAGTGCGTCCTTATCTTCTCCGATAGAACGCGACACGTGCCTTTGACCCTCCACGTGCAACCCCGTCTCCTCCAGATCAAACGGGTGTCGGTTGCACTCTTTGAGAGCAAAACTGTATTGATTATGGCTGCAGCTGGAGAGAGAGAGAGAGGCCGATGTCCGAGATAGAGAACAGAGAGGTATTAGAAGGCAGCTCCAGATCAATTTCCCATTTCCTGAACATAAATAATGAACTGGCGGTAACATCGATACAAGTCGACCCTCGGCGTCTCCGCACTAACCGACGCCGCTTAAGAGGCTCTCGTGTTTCACACGCCGCGCCGATAAGAGGGCGATGCGGTGAACGTGTGGCCGGCTGGTTCGTGCGTTTAAAAATAACGGTGAATTCTCAAAGAGAAATCCCTCATCCCTCATTTTTTTCTTTTTTTAACGATGAATTCTGCAGTGGGAGTCGAGACGGCGGATTCTCATCCCTTGAACTTGAAGGTTCCCTCGATATGAAACCGGAGGAGGAAATCTCTCCGAGCGTCGGGGGAAAAGGTGCAGGCGGCTCCTCTCCATCCCCCCCCTCCATTACTGTGTGAGCGATTGCTTCGCCGGGAGGAGAAAGACTCATTAAAGTGCATCCACGTGGGGGGTGCTAGTGAGAGTGCTCAACTGCGTGCGTGGATGTGTCGGCGTGTACGTGCTGATCTGGAGTCAGTTTGGTAGGATTTGGGTATAAATAGATTATTTCATTTTGAATATGGATTTTTATTTAAAGATATTCATGTAATTTGCATGCAAAATAGGTCTACCCGAATCAGCGGACAAAAAATTCAACCCGCGGCAACACTTCAAAAGTAGTCCAATTCCGCGGGAAAACCGCGGACCTGGCAACGCTGCCCGTACGTACACACACACGCGTGGCGAAGGAGTGTGTCGACGACGTACAGTCAAGCTGGACTTGTTATCACACACACACACACACACACACACACAAACACATGCACTTTGTCCAGAGGAAATATTATCAGGCGGACCCTGGCCCTGGCCTTGGGTACACACACACACACACACACACACACACACACTTGCATAGTGGAGTGTATAAAAGGGGGTTGAGCTTGCGCCGCCTCTCTTAGTGTGACAGGCGAAGAGGAAAATTCATAACCTCCACTCTCGATACCCGGTAAACAAAAATGCCCGTCGACTACAACGGACGCTGGGAGATGGTGAGCAACGACAAGTTCGAGGAGACCATGAAGGCCCTCGGTGAGTCGCCCTCTTGGCACCGTTTTTTAAATCGTGTGTGGGGGCTTTCACAAGGTCAGACGAGTACAGGAAGGGGAAACCGGAGCGGAGCATTTGGATTGAGTGGGACAGAAATAGAAAGGGAGAGGGAGAGAGGGAGGGAGGAGTAGTGTATTTGGGGGGGTGGGGGGTAAAAGGGAAGGAAGAAGAAGAGGGATGATGTGGCACGGCTTCATCTCCCCATCGAGCTGCCGTCAGGCCGAGTTAACCTCCGCTCCCCGGCAGCGGTTTGCCGTCCGTTAGCACGCCAAATCAATATTGATCCGCCGCGTTCTGCATTTTCATCTTCCCGATCCGCCGCCGCCGCGAGACGGGAAGACAGGATCCCGACCGCGGGTCAGGCGGCGGGCCGGGCTGGGCTTTTCTTCTTTATCAATACTCATGGAAATAGAACCAGATGGAGAGAGGGGGAGAGAGAGAGAGAGAGAGAGAGAGAGCATCGCCCCGGCTCTCCCCCCTGTTGACGCGCCACTGATCAGGCCCCCAGGAACAGCTTCATTATTCACGACTCTCATCCGCAATTCAGAAGAAGAAAAAAACCCTCACGACCACCCCCACCACCCCCTCTCGGTGCAATCAAGCTCACGCAGAAATCCGGGATACCCTGAATGCCCCCCCCGCCCCCACCCCACACCCTCACCTCCTCATTTCCATGGAGCGGATATGAAAATTCCATCCTTATGGAAATGGATAAAAATTATTATTTAGATGGTTAAATACAGGGGGGGGGGGGGGGGGTGAAGAGCGAGGGGGGGAGGGGGAGAGGAATTTTCAACGTCAAGGCAAATGGGGTATGAATAATATCTAAAAGGTCGTGGGCGGGGGGGTGGAGGAACACATTGGACTCGAGAGCGAGGTCATTCCTAAAGGGTGAATGAGACTGTCGAGAGGGACCAGGAGGAGAGGGATCACATGACAAGTGTGTGTGTGTGGGGGGGGGGGGGGTCAGTGTTCCCCCCAAACACTGACGTCCGCTCTCCCCCCTTCGCAGACATCGACTTCGCCACCAGAAAGATCGCCGCCCACCTGCACCAGTCGAAGATCATCGTGCAGAACGGAGACGCCTTCGAGACCAAGACGCTGAGCACTTTCAGGAACTACGAGGTCAACTTCACCGTGGGGGAGGAGTTCGAGGAGCACACCAAGGGCCTGGACAACCGGAAGGTCATGGTGAGGCGGCGTCGAACTAAACCTGTGGCGATGAACTTTTTAGAACGATGAACATTAACATTAACATTGTTTTTTGTTGTTTTGTGTCAGACGTTGGTCACGTGGGACGGAGACAAGCTGGTGTGTGTTCAGAAGGGGGAGAAGGAGAACCGCGGCTGGACTCATTGGATCGATGGAGACATGCTGCTCCACCTGGTGAGAGGGGGGAGGCGTGGCGGCGTCCGGAGAGTTGTGTGAAATGGGTTTCTTAGCCAGGAAATTAGACGTTAAGCAAGAAAATTAACAAAGAATACGTGCTAGTCTTTATATATATTTTGTATTCCTTTGTATATATATATTATAAATATTACTTCTTCTTTTTTTACAATTCTAAACTTAAAGTTTTCTCTTATATGAAACCATATATATATATTTATATTTCTTTATATGTATATATATATTTACATTTATTTATATGTATATATATGTATATATATATATATGTCTTTATATGTATATATATGTATATATATATGTATATATATATATATATTTCTTTATATGTATATATATATATGTATACATATATATATATGTATATATATATATACATATATATATAAAGACTTGCACATATGAGATGTAAGTATATGGAAAATTCATTCTCAATAATTCAATTCAGTTTATTTTGAATAGCCAAATATCAAAAATTAAGATTTTTTTCTCTCCGAGGGCTTTACAATCCGTACACATACAACATCCCTGACCTTTGACCTTTCACATCGGATGTGGAAAAACTCCCAAGAAATAGAAGAAAAAAAATTCAGGGGTGGGGGGAAACCTTCAGGAGAGCAACAGAGGAGGATCCCTCTCCAGGATGGACAGACGGAAGCATTACATAAACACATTAAATAAATATGACAGAGTCAATACACTTGAAGTAATATATTTCCCAACCATCAATTATATGTCAAGACCGTATCGCAAGAACAATAAACAAAAGATAGTCGCTATCTGAGGCTGTGAGCGCTGCACGGTTGTGTAACTTAGAGGCCTTCGTTGGACTCGCGGTCTAAAGGTTTGTGTTCTCTCCTCTCAGGAAATCACCGTGCTCGACAAAGTGTGCCACCAAGTATTCAAGAAGGCCTGATGGAGACGAAGAGAGAACCTTGTTGCATGTTGCTGCCTATTTTATGATGCAATAAATTGACTGAAGTTGGTTTTTAAATGTTGTTGTTGTTTTTTTCTTAGAATATTCAAATCTGTCTTACAATGGAGAGTGCTTTTTGTAGCCGTGTGGTTAGAGTAGGAACTGCTGACACGTGGAGAACGTGTGATTTCAAAAATCAGGCACATCTTGTCTCAAAAAGATGCAGAAAAATTGGTTCACGCGTTCGTTACTTCGAGACTGGATTACTGCAACTCCTTATTATCAGGCTGCTCTAATAAATCTCTTAGGTCCCTCCAGTTGATCCAGAATGCTGCAGCTTGTGTTCTCACTAAAACTAAGAAAAGAGATCACATCACTCCTGCACTAGCTGCTCTGCACTGGCTCCCAGTAAAATCAAGAATCACTTTTAAAATTCTTCTTAACGTACAAAGCCTTGATTGGTGATGCTCCATCATATCTTAAGGAGCTTGTAGTACCATATTGCCCCACTAGAGAGCTACGCTAAATGCGGGACTACTTGTAGTTCCTAGAGTCTTAAAAAGTAGAATGGGAGCCAGAGCCTTTAGTTATCAAGCTCCTCTTTTATGGAACCAGCTTCCAATTTCAGTCCGGGAGGCAGACACAGTCACCTCGTTTAAGAGTAGACTTAAGACCTTCCTCTTTGACAGAGCTTATAGTTAGGGCTGAATCAGGTTCACCTGGTCCAGCCCCTTGATATGCTGCTATAGGCTTATAGCTGCCGGGGACGTTTTAGGATGCACTGAGTACCTATCTCCTCTTTTTCTCTCCTTAAGGATGAATTTTCATCTCTCAATCACACATTACTAACTCTGCTTTCTCCCGAGTCCTTGACTTCACGTCTCATGGGGTCATCGGACCCTATGAGACGGCATAGATCCTATCTGCCTGATGGATCATCGAGGTCTGGGTCGTGGAATTCCTGCTCCTGACTACGCCACTGTCCTGTTGAGACTCCGCCCACTGTTGAGACTCCGCCCACTCCTCCTCCCCACCGCCATCTGCCTGATGGATCGTGGAGGTCTCCATCGTGGAATATGCCTACTATGAACTATTCATACACTCTGTCATATTCATTGAATGTATTTTAACTCTAAATCTGTCCTTCTGTACACATTACATCTATTGCATCTGTCCATCCTGGAGAGGGATCCTCCTCTGTTCTCTCCTGAAGGGTTCTTCCCTTTTTTTCCCCCTGAAGGGTTATTTGGGAGTTTTTCCTGGTCCGATGTGAGGTTTTGGGGCAGGGATGTCTATGTGTACAGATTGTAAAGCACTCCGAGACAAATTTGTAATTTGTGAAATTGGGCTATACAAATAAACTGAATTGAATTGAATTGAATTGAACTCCACACGGAAAGGTCATCCAGCCCGGGGTCCATCCCCCCCTCCATTACTGTGTGATATGCTGGCTGAATACATATGTGTATTCTCCGGTGTTCACCGACATCTTCAACACCTCCCTGGAGACATGCCACGTTCCAGCCTGCTTCAAGGCCTCCACCATCATCCCCGTCCCCAAAAAACCCAAGATCACAGGACTCAATGACTACAGGCCCGTCGCCCTGACCTCTGTGGTCATGAAGTCCTTTGAACGCTTGGTCCTGTCACACCTCAAGACCATCACCGACCCACTCCTGGACCCCCTGCAGTTCGCCTACAGAGCCAACAGGTCTGTAGACGATGCAGTCAACATGGCCCTTCACTACATCCTCCAGCATCTGGACTCCCGAGGAACCTACGCCAGGATCCTGTTTGTGGACTTCAGCTCTGCCTTCAATTCCATCATCCCGTCCCTGCTGCAGGACAAGCTCTCCCAGCTGCACGTGCCCGACTCCACCTGCAGGTGGATCACAGACTTCCTGACCGACAGGAAGCAGCACGTGAGGCTGGGGAAACACGTCTCAGGCTCCCGGACCACCAGCACGGGTTCCCCCAAGGCTGTGTTCTCTCCCCTCTGCTGTTCTCCCTGTACACCAACAGCTGCACCTCCAGTCACCAGTCCGTCAAGCTCCTAAAGTTCATGGATGACACCACCCTCATTGGACTCATCTCTGGTGGGGACGAGACCGCCACAGGTGGGAGACTGACCACCTGGTGACCTGGTGCAGCCAGAACAACCTGGAGCTCAACGCCTGAAGACAGTGGAGATGGTTGTGGATTTCAGGAGGAATGCAGCCCCACCCGCCCTCTCATCCTGTGTGACTCCCCGACGCTGTGGAGTCCTACCGCTTCCTGGGCTCCATCATCTCCCAGGACCTCAAGTGGGAGCTGAACATCGGCTCCATCTCCAAGAAGGCCCAGCAGAGGATGTTCTTCCTGAGGCAGCTGAGGAAATTCAACCTGCCAGGAAGATGATGGTACAGTTCTACACGGCCATCGTTGAGTCCATCATCTGCTCCTCCATCACCGCCTGGCACCCTGCAGCCACAGCCAAAGACAAGCGCAGGCTGCAGAGCATCATCCGCCGGCCGAGAGGGTTATCGGCTGCAATCTGCCTTCCTCCAGGTCCTGTTCACTTCCAGGTCACTGAAGCGGGCCAGAAAGATTGTCGCCGACCCTCCCACCCTGGACACTCCTGTTCGAGTCCCTCCCTCGGGAGGAGGCTGCGTCCATCATGACTAAGTCCACCCGCCACAACAAAACTTTTTCCCGTCGGCGGTCGGGCTCATGAATGGACCCCGGGACTGACTGACTGTCACCCCCAGGACTACCACCTCTTCTTCCACCTTCCTCTCTCCTCCTTCTTCCCGCTCCTTCCTCTTCCTCCTCCTCCCTCTTCCTCCCACTCCTCCTCCCTCCTCCTTCTTCTTCCCTCCTCCACACACGTCACTTTAACATGCACTTTAACTAAAACACACCACTTGAAGCACACACCCAAACACTCTCACATTATTTGTTGTCTTTCCGTCGCGTTGATTGTTGTTTGTTTGTCATGTCCAAATGTTGCACCTTCCACCAAAAAAAATTCCTCGTTTGTTTGTGAAAACATTCTTTGGCAATAAACCTGTTTCTGATTCTGATTCTGATTCTGATATATATATATAATTTTATTTTTTATTTTTTATTTTTTATTGATTTAAACAAAAAAAATCGTTAAAAAGGTCACCTTATACACATTCACTTAGTTTCTATCACTATATATATTGATGGCAAATATATATTATTAAAGTTTTCTTGTCTAGAAAATAAAATCCTCAATGTGTTTTCTTTTTTTAAATGATGAATAAATATATGTATATATTAATTCCTTTATGTATATTCCTAAATAAATAAATGTATATATATATATTTATCTTTCAAACTATTTTAAACTTAAAGTTTTCTCTTTAATGAAACTATATACAGGACTGTCTCAGAAAATTAGAATATTGTGATGAAGTTCTTTATTTTCTGTAATGCAATTAAAAAAACAAAAAGGTCATGCATTCTGGATTCATTACAAATCAACTGAAATATTGCAAGCCTTTTATTCTTTTAATATTGCTGATTATGGCTTACAGCTTAAGAAAACTCAAATATCCTATCTCTAAATATTAGAATATCATGAAAAAGTATACTAGTCGGGTATTAAACAAATCACTTGAATTGTCTAATTAACTCGAAACACCTGCAAGGGTTTCCTGAGTCTTGACAAACACTCAGCTGTTATAAATCTTTTTTTTTACTTGGTCTGAGGAAATATTAAAATTTTATGAGATAGGATTTTAGAGTTTTCTTAAGCTGTAAACCATAATCAGCTATATTAAAAGAATAAAAGGCTTGCAATATTTCAGTTGATTTGTAATGAATCCAGAATGCATGACATTTTTGTTTTTTTAATTGCATTACAGAAAATAAAGAACTTTATCACAATATTCTAATTTTCTGAGACAGTCCTGTATATATATTTCTTTCTATATATTTATATATAAATTAAGACTTGCACATATGAGACGCATCTATGTATGTACAACTGAGTTTTCTCCAATGAAGTTTTCTCTTGCATTAAATGACGTGTGCAACAGATATCTGCCCAGCAGAGTGTCTGATGACATCATGCAAAACAATGTCAAAGTGGAACTAGTTTGACTAGAGATTTGCATTTGACCAAAAACCAACGGGCCGCTTTAATCCAACAGCTTAGTGCAGTGTGCAGTGTGGCGGTTCTGATTTAAACGTGGACTTCCGGTCTGTTCCTGAGGCGCAGCAGCGGCCCACAGGTACAACATGTTCTGCTGCTCTGCCGGATCTGGATCTGCTCGCACAGGAAGCCCTGCAGGATCCACGTCGCCAAAAAGGAGCTGCCCACAAGTCAGACAGCGGCAGAGAGATCCCAACCGGAAACGGGGTATATTGTTTTCAAAATAAAGTCCTCAGGATACTAAAAACCATCATAGATGCATATCTGTCTCCTTTCGTCTGTTCCATTCTCACACAGCTTATCAGGACTTTTTCATGTGATATTTTGATTATATTTTTGAAAATAAAGAAAAACTATAATTAATATGCAATGTTCAAATGTAAATCCAAGTGCCTCCTATGTATAGTCACGCCTACATGATAGCTTATACTACTGTCCACACAACCGGGTCCTCAAATTCACTCAGTATTAGTAGAATAACCCTTTGAATTAAGTTTGACCTCTATGTAGTTATTGTCCTTAAAAAAAATTTTTTTATTAACTACTAAACCATCTGCTATAAGCTCTTTGAACTGTGTCCATAAAGGGTTCATCAACAGAGCCCGGGACCCCCACTAACTAACTAACTAACTAACTAACTCACTAACTGACTAACTAGCTAACTCTTATACCCCTCGGGTTTAATTTCAAACATCCTTGCACATCTTTTCTTCTCTTATTAAAACAATCTTTTCCATTATATTTTCTAAATATATACTTACTTTTTCATATTTTCTTTCTTTTAAAGTCCTGTAATATGTTTGTTATTTACCATATGTATCTATTATTCAACTATTATTATTTTTAAAGATTTTAATCATTGTATTCTTTGTCTATGTTTATTGTTATGCACCTTTCACCCAGTCAAATTCCTCTTATGTTTAATGTACAAATAAACACCTCTGATTATAAAGAGCTCGTAAAGTCACTCGTCTTATTATTAAGAGCATCTTATTTATTTTACTTTATTTTGCGGAATAATAGTGGACACTGCAAACAAATAATATTGTCCAATTAGATTTGTTTTATAAAATTGCAATTGGCTTTCGCTGTATTATTTTTTATTGTGAAAAACCAAACCGGAAGTCGCTCCGTCCTTATTCCCGTTCACTCGGGGTCACAAAAGTTTCTGGGCAGAGTTGAACGGTGGAAGCCCGACGAGGGCAACAAGGGACGCCGGTCACTTTACTGGACAGCACCGGGAGACTCACCGACGAGGAAACATGGTAGGCACGGCGGGAGAACCGACCAACGGCCGCCGGCGGCAGTTTGTTGTTGTGTCGGTTCGCTAGTTCGGGAAGCGGAACCGCCAGCTGCACGCGCAGCCGTGTTGCGTTCAATGACGACACAGAACCTCATTCTGAGAGAATTGGAAAAACTCCATTCAAAACTCACGGTTTGAGTCGTAGCCTCGGTGCAATAACTACACGAATAAACCCCGAAACATGGTGGAAATGTTTTTTATTTTGAGGAAAGACTTTATTTACACTTTGTGTGGAGACACCGTTTAACATTTTTTATTTACGGTAGTTGTTGTTTTTAATATGCCACAATCTGAATAAAAGTATACAAATAATTAAAAGTAATAATTGGCCTTTGACATGAGTCGACTTGAAGGAGTCCTGCGTGTGAAATGTGGAATAGGAAGTATCAACAGGCACACCCCCTCCCTATGAACCGTCTACAAAACATCAAATAAAATGCTATTTTATATATATAACATTAAAAATAACTTAATTTTTCCTTTGTATATATATTTTCGTATGTATATTATATATGTTTTAATTGTATTTCCAACTTTACAAGATGAAAAGTCATAAAATTAAATGAATTCTCAAAAACCTGAAATAAAACACTATTTTATACATATAATATTAAAAATAAAAAAATGTTCCTATATATATTTTTTATGATGTATACTATATATATGTTCATGGTATTTACAACAACTTTACAAGATTAAGTCAAACAATTAAATTAATTTTGAAGTTTTTTTTTTTAACTCTCCAAAACCTGAAATAAAACACTTTTATATATTTAACATTACAAATAAAAAATGTCCTTTGTATATATATTTTCCGATGTGTATTATATATATTCCAACAAGATGAAAAGTTAAAAAAAATAATGAATTTTTAGGTTTTTATTTTTGAACTGTCTCCAAAACATGCAATAAAACACTCTTATAAATATAACATAAGTCAAAAAATGAAATGGCTTTTGAATTTTTTTTGAATTATAATAATATTTTCTGGCAAAGAACATTCACCGTTGTTGAGATGAGCTGAACAATTAACCCATTTACACTGAAAGCAGATCATATTGTTCTTCTTTGGTTTATTCCCCTTTTATATTCCAGCCTCTGCGGCTGGACATCAAGCGGAAGCTGACCGCCCGGTCAGACCGGGTGAAGAGTGCCGACCTGCACCCCACCGAGCCCTGGATGGTGGCGAGCCTCTACAGCGGCACCGTGGTGGTCTGGAACCACGAGACGCAGGTCCCTAAACCGGCCGTTCACACACTCCATCATTCCCTTCCTGATCTATGTCCTAATGTGTGTGTGTGTGTGTGTGTGTAGATGATGGTGAAAACCTTCGAGCTGTGTGACCTGCCCGTCAGAGTGGCCAAGTTCGTGGCCAGGAAGCACTGGGTGGTCGCCGGAGCAGTAAGTGCACGTCGAGCTTGTTTTATAAAATCTCTATTCAGTATCTTGTCTAAATGAGCTTTAAAAATAAATAATAAAAAGAACCGTTAACCCCGGAGGAATCACCTGGGATAACGAGTCTTCTTTCTGTCTTCTTTACATGGAGAAATTGTTTGAATTAGATTAGATTTTTCAAATTGACCAGGTCAAAATTAGCCTAATTTGGGTCATTTGAGAACAACACACACACACACACACTGGCCAAAACGTTACCCGGTACCCGTGAGTGGAAGGCTCTTGGTCCGCCAATCAAATCCAAGACACTCCGCCTAAACTGAAAGCCTAGAATAAAATAATCTTAAATCTAAAAGTCTCGGCCTGGATTGGCAACCCCGAAATCTGTGGAGTTTTTGTTGTTGTTTCTATTGTTTTGGCTCTGGACCGAGTTGACCCTCCGAGCCCCCCCCCCCCCCCCCCCCAGGACGACATGCAGATCCGCGTGTTCAACTACAACACGCTGGAGCGGGTCCACATGTTCGAGGCCCACGCCGACTACATCCGCTCCATCGTGGTGCACCCGACGCAGCCCTACATCCTCACGAGCAGCGGTACGGAACACACACACACAATGTCTGCCTCGCCGTGTGCAAAAGGGCGTCTAAAAAGTGTCTTTTTGTGTGTGTTCTTCAGACGACATGTTGATCAAGCTGTGGGACTGGGACAGGAAGTGGTCGTGCAGTCAGGTGTTTGAGGGACACACTCACTACGTCATGCAGATCGTCATCAACCCCAAAGACAACAACCAGTTCGCCAGCGCCTCTCTGGACCGAACCGTTAAGGTACACACACACACACACACACACACACACACATGCAAATGCATGGAGGAGCACACACACACACACAGATCGCTCGGGGGCACAAACTGAAGAAAGGTGGCTGCCGTTCTTCCAGTTTTAAATGACAGAAAGGGAGGGGGAGGGGGGGACGTTTTCATCCCAGGGGCTCATGGGAAATGTAGTCACCTGGAACCTCCCCGTCCTGTCGCTTCTCTGCAGGTGTGGCAGCTGGGCTCCAGGACCCCCAACTTCACCCTGGAGGGCCACGAGAAGGGGGTGAACTGCATCGACTACTACGGCGGGGGGGACAAGCCGTACCTCATATCGGGGGCCGACGACCGCCTGGTGAAGATCTGGGATTACCAGGTGACTTTGGGTTTTTGCTCTCTATTGCGCAACAGTCTAATGAGGTAATGGCAGTTTTTTTAATTGGTTGTTTTTTATTTATTCACGCGGTATTCGTCTGCATGTAACACGTTAAAATGAAAACGGGAACATCAGTTGGTGGATTACTTCTATACGCTTTTAAATAACTCATGTGGAGGAACTCCAGATGAACTGGGTCACGGCGTGAGTTTATTCTGTATATTTTCTTCTCCCAGGCTGCCTCATGAAAATGTTTCATTCTATGTGGAGTAACCGACTCGGTCTTTGTGCATCATCCAACGCGTCTCACAGTCAAAAAAATTAAGTGTTGCACACAGATTCTAGGAGGACGACGGAAAAGAAAGTTACAAAACGGCATATTGGAGTTTACCCACTTTTCTTCTATTATATACAAACAGTTCAGTTAAGATGAACTTCTGTCTGTTCGCCAGCTCTCCTCCTTATGAAGTCAAATCATACCACAACTGAGCTGGTATTATCTTCATATATTTATATATTTATTCATTTGTATAATTATGTGTGTGTATATATATATATATATATATGCATTTCTATAAATGTATGTACATGTGTATATATATGTATATATGTGTGTGTATATATATGCATTTATATAATTGTATGTACATGTGTATATATATTTATATATGTGTGTGTATATATATATATACATATATGTAAATGTGTATATATATATTTATAAATGTGTGTGTGTATATATATATATTTGCATAATTATATTTATATATATATATGTGTGTATATATATATAATCATATATATGTATAATTGTATATATTTATATATATATATTTACATTCTGTACACATACGATATGTATAATTAATGTATATATAATGTATAAGTTCGTGTCTCATGTCCTCTGTGTCTCGTGTCCTCTGTGTCTCGTGTCCTCTGTGTCTCATGTCCTGTGTCTCGTGTCCTCTGTGTCTCATGTCCTCTGTGTCCTCTGTGTCTCATGTCCTCTGTGTCTCGTGTCCTCTGTGTCTCATGTCCTCTGTGTCTCGTGTCCTCTGTGTCTCATGTCATGTCTCATGTCCTCTGTGTCTCGTGTCCTCTGTGTCTCATGTCCTCTGTGTCTCGTGTCCTCTATGTCTCATGTCCTCTATGTCTCATGTCCTCTGTGTCTCGTGTCCTCTGTGTCTCGTGTCCTCTGTGTCTCGTGTCCTCTGTGTCTCATGTCCTCTGTGTCTCGTGTCCTCTGTGTCTCATGTCCTCTGTGTCTCGTGTCCTCTGTGTCTCATGTCCTCTGTGTCTCATGTCCTCTGTGTCTCATGTCCTCTGTGTCTCATGTCCTCTATGTCTCATGTCCTCTGTGTCTCATGTCCTCTGTGTCTCATGTCCTCTGTGTCTCGTGTCTCATGTCCTCTGTGTCTCATGTCCTCTATGTCTCATGTCCTCTGTGTCTCATGTCCTCTATGTCTCGTGTCCTCTGTGTCTCGTGTCTCATGTCCTCTGTGTCTCGTGTCCTCTGTGTCTCGTGTCCTCTGTGTCTCGTGTCCTCTGTGTCTCGTGTCCTCTGTGTCTCGTGTCCTCTGTCTCGTGTCCTCCGTGTCTCGTGTCCTCTGTGTCTCGTGTCCTCTGTCTCGTGTCCTCCGTGTCTCGTGTCCTCTGTGTCTCGTGTCTCATGTCCTCTGTCTCATGTCCTCTATGTCTCGTGTCCTCTGTGTCTCGTGTCCTCATGTCTCGTGTCTCGTGTCCTCTGTGTCTCGTGTTCTCTGTGTCTCGTGTCCTCTGTGTCTCGTGTCCTCTGTGTCTCGTGTCCTCTGTGTCTCGTGTCCTCTGTGTCTCGTGTCCTCTGTGTCTCGTGTCCTCTGTCTCATGTCCTCTGTGTCTCGTGTCCTCTGTGTCTCGTGTCCTGTGTCTCGTGTCCTCGTGTCCTCTGTGTCTCGTGTCCTCTGTGTCTCGTGTCCTCTGTGTCTCATGTCCTCTGTGTCTCGTGTCCTCTGTGTCTCGTGTCCTCATGTCCTCTGTGTCTCGTGTCCTCTGTGTCTCGTGTTCTCTGTGTCTCGTGTCCTCTGTGTCTTGTGTCCTCATGTCTCATGTCCTCCGTGTCTCATGTCCTCCGTGTCTCGTGTCCTCTGTGTCTCGTGTCCTCTGTGTCTCGTGTCCTCTGTGTCTCGTGTCCTCTGTGTCTCGTGTCCTCTGTGTCTCATGTCCTCTGTGTCTGTCTCTTCCAGAACAAAACCTGTGTCCAGACCCTGGAGGGTCACGCCCAGAACGTGACCTGCGTCTGTTTCCACCCGGAGCTGCCGATCATCCTCACGGGCTCCGAGGACGGTGGGCCACAAACACACAAAAACGAACCGCCACCGATCCATCGGCCCCTGAACGCACCACGGCATCCCGGTCCGTCCTCTAACCGCGCTCCGCTGTGCGTTTCCCCCTCCAGGCACCGTGCGAGTGTGGCACTCCAACACCTACCGGCTGGAGAACACGCTCAACTACGGCATGGAGCGGGTGTGGTGCATCTGCAGCCAGCCCGGCTCCAACAGCGTGGCCCTGGGCTACGACGAAGGCAGCATCATCATCAAGGTGTCCCCATACTTCCACGGCCCTAAAATAATGGCCTACTTAATTTTTTGACAAAAATATTTTAAAGAGTGCCTAAATCATCTCATGATGGTGGCCACCTCCGGTAACACCGCCTCCATCCTCAGTGGTATAAATATACCACAATATCATTTATAGATCAATATGTGGTCAAGTTTTGAAAAGCCTGTGAAAATGACTTATAATCCATTGTTTTAGGAAGGGGAGGACATGTTTCCAATCTTGAGGTGAGAAGGTTAACGCGTGTGAATAATCGATATCACCGCGGAGCCTCTGACATTTGGCTGATTACCGACATTTAAGGCGATCGTTTTTTTTGCCTCGCAAGTTTTCTGCAAATGTATGTTTGAAATATGCAAATGAGGCATTATGTAACGCTAAGATAGACAGAAGTGACAGATGAACCCCTGAATGTGTATTTTGGAAGACAAAATATAATGCCCAGTGCATCTGGTGTCTCCCCTGAAGCACCATCAGCGACGCTGTTTCCCTTACTTCACCACATGTATGACGTGACCAATGACCACGGACACAAAGGTCAAGGGGTCGCGGTCTCGGCTAGGCATCGTTTTGAATATTATCCAGCAGATTGCATCGCGTGATATTAAAGCGTCGGCGCCTCCTCTCCCTCAGCTGGGCCGCGAGGAGCCGGCCATGTCCATGGACGCCAGCGGGAAGGTCATGTGGGCTCGCCACTCCGAGGTGCAGCAGGCCAACCTGAAGTCCATGGGCGGGGCCGAGGTCCGGGACGGCGAGCGGCTGCCGCTCGGCGTCAAGGACATGGGCAGCTGTGAGATCTTCCCCCAGACCATCCAGCACAGCCCCAACGGGAGGTGAGGCCGCAGTCCAGGATTACGCAATATTATCACATAAAGGGACGGCTCTGGGACCCTCCAGGCCTTGGGGGGGGGGGGGGGAGGGATGCATTTGAGGGCAGTTTTTTGCTCCACTGACTGAAATCAAGGAGCATTTTTTTTTTTAAAGCAATTGAGGCACTTTTTGAAACTTGTGAAATATCATTTAACCTTTGTTTACAAATAATAAATATACTTATTTAGGCTTACAGTATATGAGCAATTGTTGTAAAAATGGCAATATTAGGACTATTAGGCAATAATAAGTCTATTAGACAAAAATGAGACTATTAGGCAATAAGACTATTAGGCAGTAATAACACTATTAGGCAATAATAACACTATTAGGCAGTAGTCTATAGATTCAAAGTGTTTTATTTCGATTTTTTTAACAAAACATAAATCACACAATCACATTCAATTATATTTTTATTTCTTTGTGGTTATTTATTTTTATAAAACATTTGTTTTACAGTTATTAACAATTATAACTCATTTATTTGTATTTTTATCATTCAAAATTATATATATATTTTTGTGTGTGTACCTACCTAATACAGGCAATACAGATCGGACACAGAACAAAAACAAAACGCTATTAAATGAAATGATCACACGACTGCAGCTTGTGTGTCGTGATCCCGAGTTGAAGTTAAATCCTGATGTGTTTTCCTTGTTCCTGCAGGTTCGTGGTGGTGTGCGGCGACGGGGAGTACATCATCTTCACCGCCATGGCGCTGAGGAACAAGAGCTTCGGCTCGGCTCAGGAGTTCGTCTGGGCCCACGACTCGTCTCAGTAAGGCCCCCGAGGAGCAGATTAAAACACATTCATTCTGTTCAGATCGGGCCGTTTCCCTTTGCTTCCAGCCTTTTAAATGATGCTAAGCTAACCGTAGCTTCATATTTAGTGAGCATATTTTATTCGATATCTGCCGTAACCTCTGCCCTCCGACGGGGCGGAGCTCACGTCTAATACAGCGTGAACGTGGTTGTCATAGATACGCCACGAGGGAGAGCAGCAGCATGATCAAGATATTCAAGAACTTCAAAGAGAAGAAGGCTTTCAAACCCGACTTCGGGGCCGAAGGTGAGTGTGTGTGTGTGTGTGGTGACTGTGTGTGTGTGTGTGTGTGTGTGTGTCTAACTGCTGGTGTCCCTCAGGTGTGTTTGGAGGCTTCCTATTGGGCGTGAGGTCAAACAGCGGCCTGGCCTTCTACGACTGGGAGAACGCCGACCTCGTCCGCCGCATCGAGATCCAGCCCAAACACGTGCGCCGCTACGCCTTCTTCCTCCAACTCTCACCCCTCTTTCTTTTTTCTTCCCTAACGCCGTCCGCTCCTCCTCTTCTTCAGGTCTTCTGGTCGGACTCCGGCGAGCTGGTGTGCATCGGCACCGACGAGTCGTTCTTCGTGCTGCGCTACCTGCCGGAGCGCGTGGCGGCGGCCGCGGAGTCCAAGGAGGAGATCACGGAGGACGGGATCGAGGGCGCCTTCGAGGTCGGAGAGAGGGAACAATACTGGGTTCTTACGGTCATGGAAAACCTGGAAAAGTCATGGAACTTTAATCTGGGTATTTCCAGGCCTGGAAAAGTCGTTGAACATTTTTTTTATCACAAAGGTTTTGGAAAAGTCCTGGAAATGTGTTATAATCACATGTTCATTTAGGCTGAGTTTGAAAAAAATTAAATGTTTTTAAAAGAAAGAAGCTTTAAATTATAAGCATTATTTATTTATTTTTAGCTGCAAGTGACTGAAAAGTTCGTTGTCCATAGCAACAGCAGCTCCGGGATAATCCACTATCATGTACAGGGTTCGTACGGTCATGGAAAACCTGGAAAAGTCATGGAATTTTAAAATGGTCATTTCCAGGCCTGGAAAAGTCATGGGGAAAAAACTTAAATCGTAAAAGTTTTGGAAAAGTCATGGAAATTTGTTTTTATAGTTTTAAATAATTAATGTTTTTTTAAAGAAAGACGCTCAAAACATAAGCCGGCGTACGCTCTCAATACGCAAAATGTTCTAACTGTTTCATGTTTAAGAACCTTGAAATAGAAAGAAAAGAAAAAAAACATTTTAAAATGAATTTATTTAAACTGATTTCATTTGGTGTATTTCTTCCCCCGGCCACCAGGTGCTGGGCGAGGTCCCGGGGGTCGTGAAGACCGGCGTGTGGGTGGGAGACTGCTTCATCTACACCAGCTCGCTCAACCGGCTCAACTACTACGTCGGCGGAGAGATCATCACCATCGCTCACCTGGACAGGTAACGCTTATATAGCCACGCCCCCTCGCCCTGCGGCATGCTGGGATAAAAAATAAAAAATAAACTAAAGTATAAAACACGGGGTCTGTCCCGCAGGACGATGTACCTGCTGGGCTACATCCCCAAAGACGACCGTCTGTACCTGGGCGACAAGGAGCTGAACGTGGTCAGCTACTCGCTGCTGCTGTCGGTGCTGGAGTACCAGACGGCCGTCATGAGGCGGGACTTCGGCACGGCCGACAAGGTGCTGCCCACCGTGCCCAAGGAGCAGAGGACCCGCGTCGCCAACTTCCTGGAGAAGCAGGTGCGCTCTTTCGTCAACCTGGCGAGAGCCGTTGCCACGGCGATGCCTTTAGTCAGCTTTCACATACACCACCGTTCAAAAGCGGCGCCCAGAAAATGTGGTGTTTTCCATTAAAACTCACACTTTTATTTATTAGATAAATTGCAAAATGAATATAAAATCTAGACAAGATGTTGACGAGGTTATAAATAATGATTTTTATAGTAAATATTAATGTTGTTCTTCTTGTGGCTCAAAGGAAGGCCAGTTTTAGAGCTTCTCTCAGCAGCATAACTGTTTTCAGCTGCGCTCACATAAAAAGGGTTTTCAGGGGTTTTCTACCCCTCCGCTAGTCTTCTAAGGCGATAACACAATGTACCACAAGAACACTGGAGATGGGCCTCTACACACCTCTGTAGAGACTTCATTACACACCAGAGAATAGTCATCTACACATTAACTATGTAGAGAGTATTTATTATTCATTTAATGTTAACTTCATTGATTAAAACAGAGATTTACTTTGAGAAATAAGGACATTTCTACGTGACCCCATACTTTTGCGCGGTCGTGTCCCTCCTCATATTGAATAACGTGTTTCCCGTGTTCCCGTGGCGCCGTGCAGGGCTTCAGGGAGCAGGCGCTGGCCGTGTCCACCGACCCGGAGCACCGGTTCGAGCTGGCCCTGCAGCTGGGAGAGCTCACGCTGGCCCACGAGCTGGCCTCGGAGGCAGAGGTCAGCGCACACACCAACAGTTGTTGTTGTTGTTGTTTTGATTGATCTTCTGGAATGAGAAAGCGTCCTCCGGTGCTTTAATCTCTCTCCTCCCTCCCCAGTCGGAGCACAAGTGGAAGCAGCTGGCCGAGCTCGCCACGGCCAAGTGCCGCTTCGGCCTGGCCCAGGAGTGCCTGCACCAGGCGCAGGACTACGGGGGGCTGCTGCTGCTCGCCACGGCCTCGGGGAACGCCGCCATGGTGGACAAGCTGGCCGAGGGGGCGGAGCGCAGCGGCAAGACAAACGTGGCCTTCCTCACCTGCTTCCTGCAGGGAAGGTGAGGGGATGGGGGGGGGGGGGTTTAATAACAATAGATAACCACAAAGAAATAAGAATGTAATTGAATATGATTTTCTGATTTATGTTTTCTGAAAACACTTTGAATCTGTAGACTCCTGCATAATAGTCTTATTATTGCCTAATAGTCTTTTTATTAATGCCTAATAGTCTTATTATTGCATAGTAGTTGTATTATTGCCTAATAGTCTTATTATTGCATCATAGTTGTATTATTGTCTAATAGTCTTATTTTTTGCCATTTTTACGACAATTGCTCATATCCTGTAAGCCTAAATAAATATATTTATTATTTTTGAACAAAGGTTACATGTTTTTTCACAAGATTTCCCTCAATTAATTTTTGTAATGCACCTGGATTTCAGTCAGTGGGGAAAAAACGCCCCCTAAAAAAATATGTAAAGGTCCTCCTTTTGAAAACGACTCGTTTCGTATTTTATTTGTGAATGTTTTCCGTGTCTCGCCCAGAATGGACAAATGTCTGCAGCTGCTCATCGACACCAACCGGCTGCCCGAGGCCGCCTTCCTGGCACGGACGTACCTGCCCAGCCACGTGTCACGGTAACCACCTGGGCCCAAATCTGTGAATGCAAAATACTCCACGTGTTATTATTACGATCATGGGAACATCTGTATCCCCCCCCCCCCCCCCCTCTCTCTCTCTCTCTCCTCCAGGGTGGTGAAGCTGTGGAAGGAGAGTCTGTCCAAGGTCAACCAGAAGGCGGCGGACGCGCTGGCCGACCCGTCCCAGTACAGCAACCTGTTCCCGGGCCTCCAGCAGGCCCTGCTGGCCGAGGACTACCTGAAGGAGACCCACGTCGGGGTCCGGCCCGCGGCGGAGTACCCGCTGGTCACGGTCAGCGGGCGTCTTTATTGAATCATCTGACTCACCGGTTCATATTTTTGAGCCTCGTGTTTGAGATATTTTATTTATTTTTTACCCGTCTTTCTCTCTCTCTCTCTCTTCCTCTTCTTCAGCCCAACGAGGCCCGTGACGTTCTGAAGGAGAGCGAGGGCTTTGAGGCCAGAGGAGAGCCCGCCGGGTCCGAGGTGAGGACCCCGCTCGTGTTCCCCCACCTCGTTGGACGATGCCGATAGCGGTCCCTCTTTTTTTGTTTCTGGTACTCTTTAATTGTGACGCTATACCTTTAAGAGAATAATGTGTTTGTCTGCACGTTCTACAGGGAGGGGGGGACGCCGTCAATGAAGCCGTCACGGTGGCGGCGGAACCCATTCTCCTAAAACAGGAGATGGTTGATCCTGTTGCAGAAGAAGAAGAAGAAGAGTCCATCCCAATGGAGGCCGCCGCCCCTCTGCCTGTCACAGTCACAGAGGATTCTGCATCTTTAGAGGAGGAGGAGGAGGAGGCGTTGATCTCTGTAGAGGTCCCGGGCCTGAGCCCCGAGCCACTGGTTCCGCTCCAGGTGCCGGCGCCGGAACACACCGCAGCACTCCCGGTGGAGCCGGAGGACCACCCGAAGCCGGCAGTGGCTCTACAGGCGGAGCCAGAGGGGAGCACAGCGGGGGAGGAGGGGGCGGGACCTAAAGGGGCGGAGCAACCGGCAGAGGCTGTTGAGCACGATGAGGTGAATCTCGTTTTTTAAATTATTCTATGGAGAAAAAAATTTGGCATGATTTTGGATTTAAATATAAATAAAAGCATTTAAAAATATATATATTTATATGAATATATTTGTATAATTATATATGTTTTTATATATATATATAAGAATATATATATTTATATATGAATACATATATATTTATATACATATATATTATTCATAAATATATATATATATTCATATCAATAAATATTTATATAAATATATTTATATACATATATTATATATATATTCATATAAATATATTTATTTATATAATAAATATATATATTTCCCTTAACAATGCCTTTTGTTCTCCACCTGTAGATCCTGGATGATCTGGATCTGGACAATTTTGACCTGGAAGACATCGACACCGCCGACATCAACCTGGACGACGAGTTCAGTGACTAGGCCGCACGGTTCTGTTCAGTTCTTTTTTTTCCTCCAGTGACCAAAGAACTCAGTGTTTCCTCCGACCGCGAAAAGTGGTCCGAAGCATCTTTCAGATGAAAGCGTTTTGCTTTCTTGGTTCTAGGACGAAATTGTTCAGAACCAACAACGCAGCCACGGCCTTATTTACCCACGGGCCGCGTCCAGGCTGGAGTTCAACTTAAACGGGAACAAGAAAAGTGTGTGTTGGGGAACATGGTGTGTGTACGCAGCAGCCTGCTGCTGGGACCTTTTTTCTTAACACTACAGATTTGCTATCGAAAAACAAAACATTCACTAATTTAAGTGTGTTTTTTAAATATAAACTCCATATTTCAGGGATGCTTCTCGTCTCTAGGTGCTCCGGCATGCTCCGAGACGCCGCTGTGGATCATGGTGTTCTCGATTTAGTTTTGACATTCCTGCAGATACCAGCTGCCTCTATCATGATTTTTTATTATAAAGGTTTGCAATCAAAACGTTGCGCAACCCGTGATGATTTTAGACACAGTTACATGCGATGTCTTAAAATACCTGTTTGAATGTTTTGGTGCATGTTATGAACGCGTGTGGAAAAACAAGTGCCTTACATTGTGTGTTAAAGGAGAACTGGTACTGTGTGTAGAGGGGGGGGGGGAGGGGTTAAAAGCTTCAATCAATAAAGTCATCCATGATAGAGAAAGTTCTTTTTTACAAGTACAAAGATGTTTATTGTGGTATGTACATCAATCCTTTGACTCTGAGGTTCAAATTAAATACAGACAATATCAGAGTTTCTTTTGTTCCCTCGAAGACGAACTTTATGCATCTAGCAAATACTTTAAAAGCCGATTCGCCGAGTCCACGACCGGGACTCCTCCTCCTTTCAGTCGAGCGGAACGCCGTCGGTCCCGTCCTCCGTCTCAGTCCGCGGCGCTCTTGGCCGCCAGCTGCTCGTACGCCTGCAGCGCCAGCTCGATGTAGCCCGACTTCTGGGACTCCTTCTGGGCGTAGATCTGCCAAAGAAAGAGGGAGGTGAAAGGTCACGCTCGTGACTTCAGGAGGGGAGGCCAATGAAAACACGGCGACGCGTGACTAACGGAGAGAATAGAGCGTGTCTCCCGTCGCTAACCTTTCACATTAAACGGATGTCACTCGATGCCCCGCCCCCTCCTCCTCGGCCCGGGGGCTGCGAGCGCTAATGAGACCTGATGTGTTCCCACGCTGGAGACGAACCCGAAACCCGAAACTTCAGGAGAGACGACCTTCACGTGACCTTCAGGAGAGCTTGAGATTTACTCCCAATCTACATCATGGACCTGGACAACTGCTGTCTCGGATGGAGAGATCTCACACACACACAGACAGATATTTCCAGTTTAAGATTTGAGTCGCTCCAAACCTTCAGCAGGGCGGCGCCGGCGGCTCGCTGGCCGGCAGCTTCCTGGGCCGACTCGCTGTGGGGGTGGACCATGTGGAACAAAGACACGAGGCTCACCGCGTCCTGCAACCTGCACACACACAGTTACCAACAGGTACAGGGTTCATACACATGTTGACCAATCAGGTTCCAGGACTTTAAACCAAACTTCCATGACCAAACATCTAGGTTGTGGGTTCGATCCCCGCTCTCCCCATTAGTTGCAAGTCGAAGTGTCCTTGAGCAAGGCACTGAACCCCCAGTTGCTTCCCTCGGCGCCAGCACAGCCCCCCTCCTAAATAAAATAATGAAGATGTTAAAGATGAAGAATTTCCCCTTGGGGATTAATAAAAGCGTATATTTATTTATTTATCTTTATCTTGTGAGATTTCAGTGTAAACATGGACAAGTGATAAAATGTCGTATTTAAACTAACTGAGAATTCCAAAGCGTACAGTAAATACTATTAATGACGAATGAAAGAGACAATAGGTTAGATTAAAAGAATAAAGCTTCATGTCTTTTCAGTTACGGTGCGTTCACTTGCAGCGCGGAAAATGCGAGTAAGAAAGAGGGTATGCTGCTTATATTTTGAGCGTCATACTTTTAAGAGCATATTAATTATTTAAGACTCAGCGTAAATGAACATATGAATATATTATTCAAAAACTTTAGTGATTTTTTTCCCAGTTCTTTTCCAGGCCTGGAAAAAAAACATTTTAATATTCCCAGGTTTTCCATGAGCGTACGAACCCCGCTAGGACCGACTTAATAAGATATTACAGCCTCAACATTGGATGCAAAAAAACCAACCTAAAAGCAGCCTCACACACACACTCACAGATCTCTCTTCAGCATGTCCACCAGGAGCCCGTCGGCCCGGCGGGCCCCCAGCAGGTACCAGGCCAGGCCCCCGAAGTGTCGGGTGGAGCGCAGCAGCTGGTATTTGCCGAGCTTCTCCAGGTCCTCGTAGGTGGCGCCGTGGACCTGGAACACAAAGGGCGCGTCGAAGCGGCCGTGATCCTAAACTCACTGGACGGGGCAAATTCAATATAACAAATGATATCAATAACAAAAATATCAATGTCATCTCACCCTGATGTAGTCGGAGGAGTCCGGTTCAAACTGGACTAGACACATGTCCAACACGTCCTCGTGGCGGTCCTGGGAAAACACCATCTGACAGAGGGGGAGAACAAGTGAGGATTCAACCCACACATTCTGCCTGATTAGCGCCTCTTCCTCCTCCTCCTCTTCTCTAGTGGAGTTCACAGGACTTGTTTCCCAACCCTGAAGAGCTCCTACGCCGGTTCAGAGGAACCGAAATACGATAGACGGCCGACGAGAAGCCGGATTAACCGGTGTGTGTCTGCCTTTCTGAATATTAAAGAAATAAAAACATACGATGGTAGACACGCACACTATACACGAAGCCAACCGACAGTGGTCCATGTCGTCACTGAGAACACGAACAACGGCTCGATTACATTGCGGTGACTTTGTTTTCAGGGTATTTGTGCGTTAGGCTCGACTGAATAAAAGGCCTGGAAAAGGAAAGTGGTTGTAATGAAGCTACAGAAAGATCTGGAAGAACAGCAGCCGAGGAGGTTTTAAACATTTTAGGAAACAAGTTTGCGTTTCTCTTCGTTTAACTCAGGAGTTTGATTGACGCCACGTCAGCGCTGATGTTCTCCTGTTGGTTTCTTGTTCTTAACCGCCTGTAAAAACATTGTACCAAGACGACTTGTATCTACTGTACACAATGAGTCTGTTGCGTGGTCCTGGGACACAGCTTTAGAATTTAGTGGCTTCACACATTTATCAGCATGAAGAAAAAACAATAGAAAAGTGCCTGAAGACGAATTCTGGGCCAAAGCTGGCTTCAAATGCAAAGATAACAAATAAAAAAATGTTATAGAAGAGAAGTGCCCAACATAACAGGCCGAAGATTCAATGGAACGCTGATGGTTTGATATTCACGTCTTGAAACAACAAAATATGTGTGAACAAACGTAAACAGGGGCGCGTGGTGAGAAAGGGGGGGACGCTGAACGTCTGGTTGGCCGTTCTCGGGAGTTTCATCCTCATCTTTACGTCGCCAAAGGAATCAGATCAGATCAGTTCAACCGGAGGAGGCAGGGATACAAAGAAAACAAGGAGAACTAGAACGGGCACTCGGTAGAGCGCATACCTTCGCATATCACAAGATTGGGCATTGAATTATGAACAGGTTGGCATTAGTTGCATGCCAATTGGATACAAATTGACCGCGCTATGGTAAAAAGAAAATGTTGACCTATCCATGACCTTGACCTTTGACCCGATCGATCCCAAAATCTAATCAAATGGTCCCCGGATAATAACCAACCATCCCACCAAATTACATGCGATTCGGTTTAATACTTTTTGAGTTATGCGAGGAACACACATACAAATAAATAATTAAATAAATACACGGCGATCAAAACATTACCTTCCGCATTTAAATACAAATAACCTCATTATCACTACGCTTTGCGAAGGCCTACCCTGAGGTTCTCCTCCTTGAAGACGAGCGGCGCTGTGATCTTGCGTCCGTCCTTGGGGAAGTAGACCTGAACGAGCCGGTCCCTCTCCTCCCACGACGCCTTCCTGAGGGTCCCGTCGGGTTCCCGCACGACGATGAACCTCTCCTGTGTTGGGGGGGGACACACACACACACACACATTGAAGCAGAGGCCTCCTCCCGAGCCCGTCGACGGGGCCGCACCGTGCCTACCCTGTGCGGGATGTCGTAGGTGACGTCCGTGAAGACGTATTTGGCCGCGTGCACGCCGTCCAGGATCTCGTCCACGGACAGGACGTCGTGGATGGGCTTCCTCTCCGGCAGGAGGGGGGGCATCCGCAGCAGCTTCTTGGCCTGCTCCGTGGCCGACTCCACGGCCTGCAGACGGACAGACGGGTGAAACACGGGCTACCGGGACTCGTGAGAACGGCCTTTGCGGTTGATTTGCGGCACCTCCTCCAGCTGCTGGTCGGTCATGAGTTTATACGTGGGCGGCTTCAGCTCCTCTTTGACGGGTCGGAACACCTTCTGCAGGTCCAGGCCCGTGATCCCGGTGAGGAGGTCCCGCACGGCCGGATCGGAGAACCGGGGTCTCGCGGTGTCCGAGAGGGCTGGAGAGAAACAGTTACACACGTCCGTTAATAACAGGGTTCTTACACATCTTGACCGATGGATTTCCAGGACTTTAAACCAAATTTCCATGACCAAACTGAAATATCGGTATAAACATGAAAACTGTAGAAAATGTTGCGTATCGAGAGCTATCGCTGGCTTATATTTTGAGCGTGTTTCTTTAAAAAAATATATAGTTATTTCAAACTCGCCGTAAATGAACATGTGATTATAACAAATTTCCATGACTTTTCCAAAACTTTTATGATTTAAGTTTTTTCCATGACTTTTCCAGGCCTGGAAATGACCATTTTAAAATTCCATGACTTTTCCAGGTTTTCCATGACCGTACGAACCCTGTGATAATTTTATTTAACAAGTGAAATTGACAATATATCTAATACATGTTCACTGCAACGTGTAGTAAAATACACACAGACGTAACAAATGTGGCCTTATTTGAGTGTAAAGTGTGTGTGTGTGTGTGTGTGTGTTTCCATCTTCTTCTTCACGCTAACCACGCAGGCAGCTAGCTCTTCATCCACTATTAAATTAGATGTTTAATACAAAGCTGTCATCATTTCACTACCTGACGTGAAGCCGAATTCACCGGAAGACTTTAATCACGAGTTACACCCGTTAAACGTCGCTCTGCGGGGTTTACGTCTCGGGTAAAGAGGTACGGCGATATAAAAATGGCAGTTTTGTGAAGCTAGTTTTGGCCCCCACGATGCTACCGATGCTACAAGGTCAGCGTCACGAGTATGGAGAACTACGTCACTACGATGACGTACGACGCAGGAAAACACACCGTTGTCCCGCGTCCCGCTGCAGAGCGTCCTGACGCCGCATCTCACCCGCGGCTGCTTGCTCTTTGGGACGCGTTTCACCCGCGAGCAGGTCCGCAACAAGCAGCGCGCCGCACCGAGCGCCGCCATGTTTGTTGTGACGTCTTCTTCTTCTTCTTTTGAAGTTTAATTTGGCAGTCGGCAAACAACTGTTTGGCGCACTACCGCCACCAACTGGTACGGAGTGTGGATCAGGATGTCTTAAACTTGCATTACCAATAAAAAAGAAATAACAAAAAAGAAAAAATAATAATAAATAATTAAAATAATTGAAAAGTAATAAACACACATTTAAAAATGTAAAACTCACCTACAAAAAATATATAACTAAATAAACATAGGCTCATATTTTCCCAATAATATTCGTAATTCGTAATAAAGCACTGATACAATGAGTTATTTAAATATACTGTTATCTGTTTTTTTGTGTTATTTTCCTGTATTTTCTTGGTATTTAGAACTCAACTTACAATATCAGTAACACATCCATCCTTTTTTACCACTAGATGACGCTGTGGTACCAAGATATCCTAAAAACCTGCAGCGCCTCCAACAGAACATCACCAGTGATTTGTTTCCTTTTGTTCTCCGGGTGAGATCGGTCTCGTTTTATATATATATATATTTATATATATATATATATATATATTTATATATTTATTTATATATATATATATATTTATTTGTATATATATATATATGACATATATATAAATGTGTGTGTGTGTGTGTGTGTGTGTGTGTGTGTGTGTGTGTGTGTGTGTGTGTGATTGTATCGCAGTCTCGCCGTTTCTTTTGTCTACCTCCACGCGCGTTCATCACAGTGTGTCATCACAGTGTGTTCTTGAATCGGCTGATATGGTCAAATCCGTCTGGAAGATAGAAGATGTTCAACACT